>NC_057798.1:144939164-145239164 GCF_018294505.1 Triticum aestivum
AGTTAAGGAAGAACCACCCGCAGCGGGAACGGGGGCTCGCCGGAGAGGTACCCCACTATCTATCTTATGGTTCAGGGTGGGGGCGGGGGGCCTAGAGGGCTGGCCGGGGCGGCGGTGGCAAGTTGTTTCGGGGCGGCGAGGCGGCGCTGGGGCCGGCGGTTCGGCTGGCTGTGGCAGGCAGCTCAGGGGTGTGCAGGTTGAAGATGAACTGTAGGCCCTCCGTAAACTACATGTCAAGTGCCTCTCTGCTACCATTGCGTTCAGTTTCGACAGTAGCATTCAGATTCCACAGTAAATTTCAGTTTCGACAGTTAAGTTCAGAGTCAACAGTTTTTACCTCATATGTTGTAGTCAGGTGGTTTTTGGTGATGTTAATTTTACATCCATTTTTCATCATCTATTGGAGATGCTATTAGAATCCCACTTGAGATTGACAATGTCTGTCTTGTGCTTATTCAGCCTTGACGTCTTACGGCTCACCGCTGCAGCTCCAACGACAGAATGATCCGTCAGAACAGAGCAGTGCCCTGGACGCCGTCTACAGATTCCTCAGATCTTCCTCCACACCTCCGACAGCCACCTCTGCCTCAACTGCTTCAGCGACCAACCCAATGATGCTGAGGTCAACACGGCTACGGCAAAGAGGTTGTACACTTGTTGCATCACTTATTACTATACATTCACGTCGATCCATTAGGGCTATTTTGGTTCAGCGGAAAAACGTTGATCCACTGGTTGTTACCATCACTCTAAATTTCTGCATGCTCTCCTTACATAATCTCACCATATTTTTTTTGTATGCATGTCAGATATTGTACACAGTCATGCTGAACATGTAGAGAAAAAGATAAGAGTTTTGCGCAGCAATACAATGTCATGCAGACATCGCTCCATGGTGGGTTCAATGGCAAACCCTCCCCACTTCTCTCCAGATTGTAATTCAGAGGAAGATATCTGTTCTGAGGCGTATTCAGACGCCGCTGACCACTCCTATTTACCCCCCAAGGTGTTTGCTCTACCTTGGCATGATGATGTTAGTCATATCATGCATATGTTGCCTTGGAGTGCCTACTTTTGACATCATATATGTCATCTGCTTAGTTTAGACATGTTCTGTAATGCCACCTGTTTAGTTTCTATATCATATATGGGAATTATGCAGTCTCATGTCTTTTAGCCAGCCATAATATATGTGAAATGTGCAATGCCATCCTGTTTAACCAGGCATCATATATTTGAATGATATCTTCCCCATCCTTTTCTTCATTACATTTCCATTTGTCGACAATGTTTGTACATTAAAGTACTCTTCCTGTGGATCAGCCATTTGGGTGGGAGATGGAAAAATCTGGAGTGAAAACAAGGCCTTCAGAGCAAACAGTGCTACCTGTCGAAGCAGATCTCTTGTTGGGTCCCGATAGCTCCTCAAAGATGGATTCAGAGACAGATGACCAGTCCTATTCCCCCACTGAGGTGTATGCTCTAACTTGGCACGGTTATACTGCTCATATCATGCATACGGTGTCTTGCATTGCATAGTTTAGACATCATATACACAATATTCAACACCATGTTCTTAGTTCAGACATCATATCGAATGCCTTCTGTTTAGCATATAAATCACATATGTGAATTAAATGATGCGATCCTGATTACTTAGATAACATGTAGGTGAATTATGTCATGTGATCCTATTTAGTTATTCATCATATCTTTGAATTATGTTATGCTATGCTATCCAGTTTAGATAGACATCATATATGTGACATTATGTCATGCTATCCATTATAGTTAAACAATATACATGTCAACTATTTCATGCCCTCTTTTTTCCACACTATCTATTGCATCTGTCTCTCATACAATGTCTGTACATTCAACTATGTTTCCTGTTTATCAGCCATTTGAATTGGAGCTGGTGATGCCAGTATCTAGCAGAATAAAAACACGGTCTTCAAATAAAACAATGCTACCTCTTGGTGGAGATAGCACCCCGGTTGTACATGCACAAGAACCAGCCCTACCACACATAACCCAAACTCTCGCAGATTGTACCCCTACTGCGATGGACAGAGAACCAGCTTCACCCAATCTAACCCCAACCCCAGCCGATAGTAACCCAGTTCCTGTTGACACAACACCATCTCCACCACAGAGCTCCCAAACAACAGCAGTTAGTATGGCAGCTCCAGTGCCCAAAGGGCCAGTACTATCACGGTGAACCCCAACTCCACCAGTTAGTACGCCTATTCCTGTGGAGGAAGCACAACCAGCCAATCGTAGTTTAGCATCTATCGCATTTGATGTTGTTAAATCATATGTGCGTATCTTCCCATCTTGGAAATATTATACTGAAGATGGAGGAAAACGCCAGTTGCAGGTGTTTGTCCAGGAGTTATGTGTAAGTAATGTTATTCATGGCAATTACTTTGCTTTGTCCCATACATCCTACCTCCATGATGGTTATAATACAGCAAATTTTCCCATTTTTTTCTATAGAGAAGGACCGATTTGGAAACTCAGGATGAGGTAACCTGTGCTAATACCTCTGCTATCTTCAAGAATGCTTGGTGGCAGTATCGGAATTACCTGAAGAAAACGTACTTCACCGGCAAAGAAACTCATCAAATTCCCTTACGTTCTCCTGAGACACATTTACTGGAAGATGACTGGGAAGGCCTTGTCCTGTACTGGTCCCGAACCAAGAATGTGGTAAGGTCTATGAGCTCATTTTCTATTTTTAAGTATTTTATTCTTGCGTCTTACTGTACTCTGTTCATGTAGAACAAGTGCCTAAACCTGAAGAACAACTGTTCTAATTTAAGATTCCATTGCTATCATAGTTCAAAAAAGCGCTAGGCGTTAATTGTGCGTTTTGCCACCGCCTTGCGCTTTACTGACCAAAGCGCATGCTTATGTGCAGTTATGCATAGTTATGCGCAATGCGTTTTGCCAACGCCTAGAGCCTAGGCGCGCTTAAGCGCTCGCTTAGGCGCGCCTTTTTTAACTATGATTGCTTTGCTCTTGTATCACTGTATTTACTGATACAAACTTATTTTTAAATTGAAGGATCCAATCGAAACTCCAATGGCACGGCAGGTATGTTCACGCATGTTTCTTTAATAGGTTTGCTCTTATCAATAGCTCTGTTGATTTCAATTTCAATTGTGTATACAGTTGACTTTCATATCATGCACATTACTAGCATTACAACAGAGCCAATAGTGTTGTTGTACATGTAGAACCGTGGTACCCATCTGAAATCTTGATGTGCCGTGTAGTTTCCCACGCTTTGTATTCTTTCACTGCTGCTTTGTCTTGAACTGATATGATTTGAACCGTGTCTTTATTTTGATTTGGCAAGACAATGCAGTGACCATAGGACATAGATATATGTTTGTTTGATGCATTTATTATGAACTAGTACTTGGCAATAGAAGACTTGGTAGTTTAATCCTGTCCACCTTACTAATGAACTGGTTCACCGAAATGAGTTTCATATACTAGTACATGCTAAACTTGTTATGTGTCTGCTTGTTTCTTCTTTTAGAATGCTGACAGAATATTGGGGAAGAGTGCCTTATTAAGCAATGGTAAAGGAAGTAATGTAGATAATGTTCAGGATAGTGACACATCCTTGTTGGTCTCCAACAAAGCTGATAAAACAGCTAAGGAAGACTATCTTGAAGATAGCGAGACAACCCCAAAGTCCTGTCTTGGTTTAGTGTTCGAGTTACTGGCCACTACCGCATGCACAAGCTATTCAAACTCACTGTCTGAATCAGTTCGGTTTCTTGAGTCTCAACTACAAGCTGAAAGACATCGATCATCTGTGCTGCGACAAGAAGCGGAAGGACTGCGGAAGTCCCTGGAGCATTCAGATGCATACTTTCTGGTGCAACAGCAAGTGTTGGAGGATTTTAGCGCCAAACAGGACAAAGCTAATCAGCTTGCTAAGCTTATTGCCAGCATGGTGGATACCCAGGATAACGTTTCTTGAGCTCTTCTGAAGTTGTTTCAGTTATGCTCTTGTTTTGCTGCCGCGTTTATTTGCACTGGTGGCCAATTTTGACGGCCAAGTGTATGTAATATGCTGCTTTGTTCCCTATATTTGCACTGGTGGCGAACTTTGATGCCCAGTGGATGTAATATGTGTAATAGAGGTAATAGGCTAGCCTTAATTGCTTGCTTATTTATTTCCTTATTGTCTTGTTTAGTTGTTTGCTTGTAGTCACTACAGTTCTTTTTTTGTGTTTTTCTAGTGGCCACAATAGCCTATTTTTGGTAACTAGGCCAAAATAATCATGGCAACACACGGACTGTTGTAACCATGGGCCTCTTGCAGGCCGTATGATCCATGGGCCTTCGTTCGGCCGTAGGACCATTGGCCTTATATACGGGCCGTAGGATCCATCGGCCTTCTATACGGGCCTTAGGGATCAATGGGCCTTCTATGGGCCGTAGGGTCCATGGGCCTTCTACGGGCTGTACTATCCATGGGCCTCATACGGGCCGTAGGATCCATGGGCCTTCTACGGGGCGTATCATCATTTCACCAATCATGGGCCGTACTATTCGTGGATCATAACGGGCTGTTAATAGCCCGTATTTGGTAACTCTATGAAAACAGCCCAACGGGTTTTTTTGACATGAAAACGGCCCAACGTATTAACGGTCCGCAAATGGGCCAACTGTAACGACGGGCTGAATTTGGCCCACAAGCAGGAAATGAAAGTAATGGGCCGTATGTAAACGAATGCTGCAAATGAGCCCAAGAATCAATGGGCCCTGAGAAGGCCGAAAGATAACTTGGGCTGGAAACGGCCCAAGGGAATAACTGACCGTTAATGGGTATAAAGTGATACACTGTTCATTACGGGCCAGTTTCACCACGGGCCGTTAATGGGCCAAGAGTTACAAAGGTCCTCATATGGGCCGAAAGAAGTCATGGGCCACACATGGGCCAGAAGTTAAAACGGGCTGAATCATATTGGACGGCCCATATGACGCTATTGGGACGAATTCGGATAGGGCGTAACGGGCCCTGGGTTAGCGGGCCGTAAATGAGCTATATGCGAACAGGCCGTTAACAGGCTTTCCGTGGGCCGGCCCGCCACCTTTTGACCAAGTCAAACGGGCCGGCCTTTTCACAGGAATGGGCCTCTGTTGGGCTGTGCCACGTGTTGCCGTATCATAGGCACCTTCGGTCCAATGAGCAGATGACATCTGTCCCAACGGTGAGCCGACGCGTGTTTCCTCCAGCCAATGATGATTTTACACGTGGAAAATCCCCATTGGTCGGGGCTGTTAACGGGTTATCGGATCCAAAACCCGACCCGATAGCTTAACGGCATTCCATTATGGTGGATGCCACGTGTCAGTCACCCTTGACAAAAGCAGTTCTATGACGCACGATTTATCGTCATGGAAGTGGACACTTCTGTGATGATAATTTTGGTAATGTCATGGAACACTTGTACGACAGCACATGTATCACTATCTTGATTCTGTCATAAATTTGTCATGGATGTACATGCATGACAAAAAACGCGACCTACTGTGACAAACACGTATCATCATGGAAGTGTATTTTTTTGAAGTGAATCCCGTTGCAGACAACTTGTCTAGGTTAGAGAATGTTCTTGATGACCCACTACCTATTAATGATAGCTTTCCAGATGAACAATTAGCGGTCATTAATGTTGGAAATATGCCCTGGAGGCAATAATAAAATGATTATTATTATATTTCCTTGTTCATGATAATTGTCTATTATTCATGCTATAATTGTGTTATCCGGAAATCATAATACATGTGTGAATACATAGACCATAACATGTCCCTAGTGAGCCTCTAGTTGACTAGCTCGTTGATCAACAGATAGTCATGGTTTCCTGACTATGGACATTGGATGTCATTGATAACGGGATCACATCATTAGGAGAATGATGTGATGGACAAGACCCAATCCTAAGCATAGCACAAGATCGTGTAGTTCGTTTGCTAGAGCTTTTCCAATGTCAAAGTATCATTTTCTTAGACCATGAGATCGTGTAACTCCCGAATGCCGTAGGAGTACTTTGGGTGTACCAAACGTCACAACATAACTGGGTGACTATAAAGGTATACTACAGGTATCCCCAAAAGTATCTGTTGGGTTGACACGGATCGAGACTGGGATTTGTCACTCCGTATGACGGAGAGGTATCTCTGGGCCCACTCAGTAATGCATCATCATAATGAGCTCAATGTGACCAAGTGTTTGGTCACGGGATCATGCATTACGGTACGAGTAAAGTGACTTGCCGGTAACGAGATTGAACGAGGTATTGGGATACCGACGATCGAATCTCGGGCAAGTAACATACCGGTTGACAAAGGGAATTGCATACGGGATTACTTGAATCCTCGACATTGTGGTTCATTCGATTAGATCATCGTGGAACATGTGGGAGCCAACATGGGTATCCAGATCCCGCTGTTGGTTATTGGCCGGAGAGTCATCTCGGTCATGTCTGCGTGTCTCCCGAACCCGTAGGGTCTACACACTTAAGGTTCGATGATGCTAGGGTTGTAGAGATATTAGTATGCGGTAACCCGAAAGTTGTTCGAAGTCCTGGATGAGATCCCGGACGTCACGAGGAGTTCCGGAATGGTCCGGAGGTGAAGATTTGTATATAGGAAGTCCAGTTTCGGCCACCGGGAAAGTTTCAGGGGTCACCGGTATTGTACCGGGACCATTGAAAGGGTCCCGGGGGTCCACCGGGTGGGGCCACCTATCCTGGAGGGACACATGGGCTGAAGTGGGAGGGGAACCAGCCCCTGGTGGGCTGGTGCGCCCCCCTTGGGCCTCCCCCTGCGCCTAGGGTTGGAAACCCTAGGGGTGGAGGGCGCCCCACTTGGCTTGGGGGGCAAGCCCCCCCTTGGCCGCCGCCCCCCCTTGAGATTCAATCTCTAGGCCCCCCCTTGAGATTCAATCTCTAGGGGGCCGGCGCCCCCCAGGGCCCCTATATAAACAAGGAGGGAGGGAGGGCTGCGCACCCCTGCTCCTGGCGCCTCCCTCTCCCTCCGTAACACCTCTCCCTCTCGCTGAGCTTGGCGAAGCCCTACCGAGATCGCCGCTACTTCCACCACCACGCCGTCGTGCTGCTGGATCTCCATCAACCTCTCCCTCCCCTTGCTGGATCAAGAAGGAGGAGACATCTTCCCCAATCGTACGTGTGTTGAACGCGGAGGTGCCGTCCGTTCGGCACTAGGATCTTCGGTGATTTGGATCACGACGAGTACGACTCCCTCAACCGCGTTCTCTTGAATGCTTTTGCTCGCGATCTACAAGGGTATGTAGATACACTCCTCTCTCTCGTTGCTAGATTACTTCATAGATTGATCTTGGTGAAGCGTAGAAATTTTTTATTTTCTGCAACGTTCCCCAACAGTGGTATCAGAGCTAGGTCTATGTGTAGTTTCTATGCACGAGTAGAACACAATCTTGTTGTGGGCATAGATGTTGTCAATTTTCTTGCCACTACTAGTCTTATCTTGTTTCGGCGGCATCGTGGGATGAAGTGGCCCGGACCGACCATACATGTACGCTTACGTGAGACAGGTTCCACTGACTAACATGCACTAGTTGCATAAGGTGGCTAGCGGGTGTCTATCTCTCCCACTTTAGTCGGATCGGATTCGATGAAAAGGGTCCTTATGAAGGGTAAATAGAAATTGGCATATCACGTTGTGGTTTTACGTAGGTAAGAAACGTTCTTGCGAGAACCCTATTGCAGCCACGTAAAAACATGCAACAACAATTAGAGGACGTCTAACTTGTTTTTGCAGCATATGCCTTGTGATATGATATGGCCAAAAAGGTTGTGATGAATGATATATATGTGATGTATGAGATTGATCATGTTCTTGTAATAGGAATCACGACTTGCATGTCGATGAGTATGACAACCGGTAGGAGCCATAGGAGTTGTCTTAATTATTGTATGACCTACATGTCAATGAATAAAAGCCATGTAATTACTTTACTTTATTGCTAAACCGTTAGCCATAGTAGTAGAAGTAATAGTTGGCGAACAACTTCATGGAGACACGATGATGGAGATCATGATGATGGAGATCATGGTGTCATGCCGGTGACGAAGATTATCATGGCGCCCCGAAGATGGAGATCAAAGGAGCAATATGATATTGGCCATATCATGTCACTATTTGATTGCATGTGATGTTTATCATGTTTTGCTTCTTATTTGCTTAGTACGATGGTAGTAAATAAGATGATCCCTTATAATAATTTCAAGAAAGTGCTCCCCCTAACTGTGCGCCGTTGCGAAAGTTCGTTGTTTCGAAGCACCGCGTGATGATCGGGTGTGATAGATTCCAACATCCACATACAACGGGTGTAAGACAGATTTACACATGCAAAACACTTAGGTTGACTTGACGAGCCTAGCATGTATAGACATGGCCTCGGAACACAAGAGACCGAAAGGTCGAACATGAGTCGTATGGAAGATACGATCAACATGGAGATGTTCACCGATGATGACTAGTCCGTCTCACGTAATGATCGGACACGGTCTAGTTGAGTCGGATCATGTATCACTTAGATGACTAGAGGGATGTCTAATCTGAGTGGGAGTTCATTAAATAATTTGATTAGATGAACTTAATTATCATGAACTTAGTCTAAAAGCTTTGCAAAATGTCTTGTAGATCAAATGGCCAACGCTCATGTCAACCTCAACTTCAATGCGTTCCTAGAGAAAACCAAGCTGAAAGATGATGGCAACAACTATACAGACTGGGTCTGGAACCTGAGGATCATCCTCATAGCTGCCAAGAAAGCATATGTCCTAGAAGCACCGCTAGGTGAAGCACCCATCCCAGAGAACCAAGACGTTATGAACGCTTGGCAGTCACGTGCTGATGATTACTCCCTCGTTCAGTGCGGCATGCTTTACATCTTAGAACCGGGGCTCCAAAAGCGTTTTGAGCAACACGGAGCATATGAGATGTTCGAAGAGATGAAAATGGTTTTCCAAGCTCATGCCTGGGTCGAGAGATATGAAGTCTCCGACAAGTTCTATAGTTGTAAGATGGAGGAAAATAGTTCTGTCAGTGTGCACATACTCAAAATGTCTGGGTTGCACAACCGCTTGTCCCAACTGGACATTAACCTCCCGGATGAGGCGGTCATTGACAGAATCCTTCAGTCGCTCCCACCTAGCTACAAGAGTTTTTTGATGAACTACAATATGCAGGGGATGGTGAAAACTATTCCTAAAGTATTTTCAATGCTGAAATCAGCGGAGGTGGAAATCAAAAAGGAACATCAAGTGTTGATGGTCTATAAAACCACTAGTTTCAAGAAAGGCAAGGGTAAGAAGAACTTCAAGAAGGACAGCAAGGGAGTTGCCACACCCGGTAAGCCAGTTGCCGGGAAGAAGCCAAAGAATGGACCCAAACCTGAGACTGAGTGCTTTTGTTGCAAGGGAAGCGGACACTCAAAGCGGAACTGCCCCAAATACTTAGCGGACAAGAAGGCCGGCAACACTAAAGGTATATGTGATATACATGTAATTGATGTGTACCTTACCAGTACTCGTAGTAGCTCCTGGGTATTTGATACCGGTGCGGTTGCTCATATTTGTAACTCAAAACAGGAGCTGTAGAATAAGCGGAGACTGGCGAAGGACGAGGTGACGATGCGCGTCGGGAATGGTTCCAAGGTCGATGTGATCACCGTCGGCACGCTACCTCTATATTTACCTACGAGATTAGTATTAAACCTCAATAATTGTTATTTAGTGCCAGCTTTGAGCATGAACATTGTATCTGGATCTCATTTAATACGAGATGGCTACTCATTTAAATCCGAGAATAATGGTTGTTCTATTTATATGAGAGATATGTTTTATGGTCATGCCCCGCTGGTCAATGGTTTATTCTTAATGAAAATCGAACGTGATGTTACACATATTTATAGTGTGAATACCAAAAGATGTAAGATTGATAATGATAGCCCCACATATCTGTGGCACTGCCGCCTTTGTCGCATTGGTGTCAAACGCATGAAGAAGCTCCATACAGATGGACTTTTGGAGTCTCTTGATTTTGAATCATTTGACACGTGCGAACCATGCCTCATGGGTAAAATGACCAAGACTCCGTTCTCCGGAACAATGGAGCGAGCAACCAACTTATTGGAAATTATACATACTAATGTGTGCGATCCAATGAGCGTTGAGGCTCGCGGTGGCTATTGTTATGTTCTCACTCTCACTGATGACTTAAGTAGATATGGGTATCTCTACTTGATGAAACACAAGTCTGAGACCTTTGAAAAGTTCAAGGAGTTTCAGAATGAGGTAGACAATCAACGTGACCGAAAAATAAAGTTCTTATGATCAGATCGTGGAGGAGAATATTTAAGTCACGAATTTGGTACGCACTTAAGGAAATGTGGAATCGTTTCACAACTCATGCCGCCTGGAACACCTCAGCATAACGGTGTGTCCGAGCGTCGTAATCGCACTCTATTGGATATGGTGCGATCCATGATGTCACTCACCGATTTACCGCTATCATTTTGGGGATACGCTCTAGAGACAACTACATTCACTTTAAATAGGGCACCATCTAAATCCGTTGAGACGACACCGTATGAATTATGGTTTGGGAAGAAACCTAAGCTGTCGTTTCTAAAAGTTTGGGGATGCGATTCTTATGTCAAGAAACTTCAACCTGAAACTCGAACCCAAGTCGGAAAAATGCGTCTTCATAGGATACCCTAAGGAAACCATTGGGTATACCTTCTACCCCAGATCCGAAGGCAAGATCTTTGTTGCCAAGAATGGGTCCTTTCTGGAGAAAGAGTTTCTCTCAAAAGAAATAAGTGGGAGGAAAGTAGAACTCGATGAAGTACTGCCTCTTGAATCGGAAAGTAGCGCAGCTCAGGAAGATGTTCCTGTGGTGCCTGCACCGACTAGAGAGGAAGTTAATGATGATGATCAAGGTACTTTAGATCAAGTTGCTACTGAACTTCGTAGGTCCACAAGGACACGTTCCACACCAGAATGGTATGGCAACCCTGTCCTAGAAATCATGTTGTTAGACAACGGTGAACCTTCGAACTATGAAGAAGCAATGGCGGGCCCAGATTCCAACAAATGGCTTGAAGCCATGCAATCCGAGATAGGATCCATGTATGAAAACAAAGTGTGGACTTTGACAGACTTGCCCGATGATCAGCGAGCGGTAGAAAACAAATGGATCTTTAAGAAGAAGACAGACGCGGATGGTAATGTTACCATCTATAAAGCTCGACTTGTCGCTAAGGGTTATCAACAAGTTCAAGGGGTTGACTACGATGAGGCTTTCTCTCCCGTAGCGAAGCTGAAGTCCGTCCGAATCATGTTAGCAATTGCCGCATACTATGGTTATAAGATATGGCAAATGGACGTCAAAACGGCTTTCCTTAACGGCTTTCTTAAGGAAGAATTGTATATGATGCAACCGGAAGGTTTTGTCGATCCTAAGAATGCTAACAAGGTATGCAAGCTCCAGCGCTCCATCTATGGGCTGGTGCAAGCATCTCGGAGTTGGAACATTCACTTTAATGAAATGATCAAAGCGTTTGGGTTTATGCAGACTTATGGAGAAGCCTACGTTTACAAGAAAGTGAGAGGCAGCTCTGTAGCATTTCTCATATTATATGTGGATGACATACTTTTGATGGGAAATGATATAGAACTTTTGGACAGCATTAAGGCCTACTTGAATAAGTGTTTTTCAATGAAGGATCTTGGAGAAGCTGCTTACATATTAGGCATCAAGATCTATAGAGATAGATCGAGACGCCTCATAGGTCTTTCACAAAGCACATACCTTGATAAGATATTGAAGAAGTTCAATATGGATCAGTCCAAGAAGGGGTTCTTGCCTGTGTTGCAAGGTGTGAAATTGAGCTCAGCTCAATGTCCAACCATGCAGAAGATAGAGAAAAGATGAGTGTCGTCCCCTATGCCTCGGCCATAGGGTCTATCATGTATGCCATGCTGTGTACCAGACTTGATGTAAACCTTGCCGTAAGTTTGGTAGGAAGGTACCAAAGTAATCCCGGCATGGAACACTGGACATCGGTCAAGAATATCCTGAAGTACCTGAAAAGGACTAAGGATATGTTTCTCGTATATGGAGGTGACGAAGAGCTCGTCGTAAAGGGTTACGTCGACGCTAGCTTCGACACAGATCTTGATGACTCTAAGTCACAAACCGGATACGTGTATATTTTGAATGGAGGGGCAGTAAGCTGGTGCAGTTGCAAGCAAAGCGTCGTGGCGGGATCTACATGTGAAGTGGAGTACATGCAGCCTCGGAGGCAGCGCATGAAGAAATCTGGATGAAGGGGTTCATCACCGACCTAGGAGTCATACCCAATGCATCGGGGCCGATCACTCTCTTCTGTGACAACACTGGAGCTATTGCCCTTGCCAAGGAGCCCAGGTTTCACAAGAAGACTAGGCACATCAAGCGTCGCTTCAACTCCATTCGTGAAAATGTTCAAGATGGAAACATAGATATTTGCAAAGTGCATACGGATCTGAATATCGCAGATCCGTTGACTAAACCTCTTCCGCGAGCAAAACATGATCAACACCAGAACTCTATGGGTCTTCGATTCATCACAATGTAACTAGATTATTGACTCAAGTGCAAGTGGGAGACTATTGGAAATATGCCCTAGAGGCAATAATAAAATGATTATTATTATATTTCCTTGTTCATGATAATTGTCTACTATTCATGATATAATTGTGTTATCCAGAAATCATAATACATGTGTGAATACATAGACTATAACATGTCCCTAGTGAGCCTCTAGTTGACTAGCTCGTTGATCAACAGATAGTCATGGTTTCCTGACTATGGACATTGGATGTCATTGATAACGGGATCACATCATTAGGAGAATGATGTGATGGACAAGACCCAATCCTAAGCATAGCACAAGATCGTGTAGTTCGTTTGCTAGAGTTTTTCCAATGTCAAAGTATCATTTCCTTAGACCATGAGATCGTGTAACTCCTGGATGCTATAGGACTGCTTTGGGTGTACCAAACGTCACAACATAACCGGGTGACTATAAAGGTATACTACAGGTATCCCTGAAAGTATCTGTTGGGCTGACACGGACCGAGACTGGGATTTGTCACTCCGTATGATGGAGAGGTATCTCTGGGCCCACTCAGTAATGCATCATCATAATGAGCTCAATGTGACCAAGTGTTTGGTCACGGGATCATGCATTATGGTACGAGTAAAGTGACTTGCCAGTAAAGAGATTGAACGAGGTATTAGGATACCGACGATCGAATCTCGGGCAAGTAACGTACCGATTGACAAAGGGAATTGCATACGGGATTACTTGAATCCTCGACATCATGGTTCATTCCATGAGATCATCATGGAACATGTGGGAGCCAACATGGGTATCCAGATCCCGCTGTTGGTTATTGGCCGGAGAGTCGTCTCGGTCATGTCTGCGTGTCTCCCGAACCCGTAGGGTCTACACACTTAAGGTTCGGTGACGCTAGGGTTGTAGAGATATTAGTATGAGGTAACCCAAAAGTTGTTCGGAGTCCCGGATGAAATCCCGGACATCACGAGGAGTTCTGAAATGGTTTGGAGGTGAAGATTTGTATATAGGAAGTCCAGTTTCGGCCACCGGGAAAGTTTCGAGGGTCACCGGTATTGTACTGGGACCACCGGAAGGGTCCCGGGGGTCCACTGGGTGGGGCCACCTATCCCGGAGGGCCACATGGGCTGAAGTGGGAGGGGAACCAGCCCCTGGTGGGCTGGTGTGCCTCCCTTGGGCCTTCCCCTGCGCCTAGGGTTGGAAACCCTAGGGGTGGGGGACGCCCCACTTGGCTTGGGGGGAAGTCCCCCCCTTGGCCGCCGTCCCCCTTGAGATTCAATATCTAGGGGGCCGGCGCCTCTAGGGCCCCTATATGAAGAAGGGGGGAGGGAGGTCTGCGCACCCCTACTCCTGGCGCCTCCCTCTCCCTCCGTAACACCTCTCCCTCTCGCTGAGCTTGGCGAAGCCCTGCCGAGATCGCCGCTACTTCCACCACCACGTCGTCGTGCTGCTGGATCTCCATCAACCTCTCCCTCCCCTTGCTGGATCAAGAAGGAGGAGACGTCTTCCCCAACCGTACGTGTGTTGAACGCAGAGGTGCCGTCCGTTCGGCACTAGGATCTTCGGTGATTTGGATCACGACGAGTACGACTCCCTCAACCCCGTTCTCTTGAACGCTTCCGCTCGCGATCTACAAGGGTATGTAGATACACTCCTCTCTCTCGTTTCTAGATGACTCCATAGATTGATCTTGGTGAAGCGTAGAAATTTTTTATTTTCTGCAACGTTCCCGAACAGTTAATGCTTGTCGTACTGCTCCTTGGTATGTTGATTATGGTAATTACATTGTTGCTAAATTTATACCACCTAGTTTCACATACCAGCAAAAGAAAAAGTTCTTTTATGATTTAAGACATTACTTTTGGGATGACCCACACCTTTATAAAGAAGGAGTAGATGGTGTTATTAGACGTTGTGTACCTGAGCATGAACAGGAACAGATCCTACTCAAGTGTCACTCTGAATCCTATGGAGGACACCACGCTGGAGATAGAACTGCACATAAGGTACTGCAATCTGGTTTTTATTGGCCTACTATCGGTGTCAAAACCGGTGGATCTCGGGTAGGGGGTCCCGAACTGTGCGTCTAGGCGGATGGTAACAGGAGACAAGGGACACGATGTTTTTACCCAGGTTCGGGCCCTCTCGATGGAGGTAAAACCCTACTCCTGCTTGATTGATATTGATGATATGGGTAGTACAAGAGTGGATCTACCATGAGATCAAGGAGGCTAAACCCTAGAAGCTAGCCTATGGTATGATTGTTGTAATGGTTGTGTTGTCCTACAGACTAAAACCCTCCGGTTTATATAGACACCGGAGAGGGCTAGGGTTACACAGAGTCGGTTACAATGGTAGGAGATCTACATATCCGTATCACCAAGCTTGCCTTCCATGCCAAGGAAAGTCCCAACCGGACACGGGACGAAGTCTTCAATCTTGTATCTTCATAGTATTGGAGTCTGGAGGACGATGATAGTCCGGCTGTCCGGACACCCCCTAGTCCAGGACTCCCTCAGTAGCCCCTGAACCAGGCTTCAATGACGATGAGTCCGATGCGCATATTGCTCGGCATTGCAAGGTGGGTTCCTCCTCCGAATAATTCATAGAAGATTGTGAACACCAGGATAGTGTCCGGTTCTGTAAAATAAATTCCACATTCCACCGTAGAGAGAATAATATGTACACAAGTTCAATCTGCTGACGTATTTTGTGGCATGATGTCACACCACTACCAAGCCTTTACTTGAATCATTTTTCATTATCCCACCTCAGCGCGTTTAGCGAAGCGGTTTCCTTGGCACGTCTTGTCGAAGCAGAGATCGTGTTCCCCTTATTCTGGGACTCCCATCAATACGGGCGTGGGTAACCCAATCGTGCCCGTCACCACGCCCCCTCTATCGGAGGCGAGTCCCGAACGGTCACGGGGACGGCTCTTGATATTCTTCCCCCTTATAAAGGGACCAAGGCTCGTTTCTTTTCTTCAACCCGTAATCGAATCTTCTCCCTGCCCCGAGTTCCAACACCCAGAGCCCCAGATTCGAGCGCTTCGGACTTTCAACGATGTCCGGCTCCGACCTGCAGGGCCGGTGGACGCCTTCCTCCGTCACGGAAGAAGACGTGCTAAAGCTGCGAGAGGCTAAGTACCTATCTTATGAGATTTCGCATAGGTTGCCCGCCAAAGGGCAAGTTATTCCTACCCCCGAACCCGGCGAGCATGTCGTGTTTGTATCCCACCTCCGTCGGGGTTTAGGCTTCCCGATGGATCCTTTTGTGAGGGGGCTCATGTTCTACTATGGGTTAGAATTCCACGACTTGGCTTTGGAGTCCATCCTCCATATTCCCGCATTCATTGTCATCTGCGAAGCCTTCCTCCGCGTCACCCCTCACTTCGGCCTGTGGCTTAAGACCTTCGACGTGAAGCCGAAGATGGTAGAGGGGTGTCAAGTAGAGTGCGGCGGGGCGGTTGTGAGTAGAAGGGCCGACGCTCCATGGCCCGAGGGCTCTTTCCAGGAGGAGCTCGGCTTGTGGCAGCAGGAGTGGTTCTACATAACCTCTCCCAGGGGAAGCAGGCAGAAGCCGCCGCCCATCTTCCGCTCGGGCCCCCCACAGCAGCTGATGTCATGGGTCAGCCAAGGGCTCAACTGGGGGCCGCCAAAGGACGTCCCCCTATTGCAGGGCCGGATTCGAGACCTCCAAGCGAGGGAGATCGATCTGGTCGTGGTGATGTAGGTCATGCTGATTAGGCATCTCCTGCCCTACAAACGCCGCCCTCTCCGGCTGTGGGAGTTTAATCCGGAGGGACCACGGATTCTCCAACACTTCATGGGTATGACACCCATGGAGATGTACAAACTGTTCTTCGGATCACGAGAGGCGTGTCCGGAATTGACCGAGGACGCCGGCCTAAGCTTCAATCGCCCGGATACACCAGTAAGTAGCTCCATGTCCGGACATACCATTTGTTTGCCTTTCTATGATTCGCTTTTTGACCAACTGCCCTCTAAACAGGAATGGATAGCGCAAGCAAAACTGATACGGTGTCCGCCCCCCCTCCCAGAGACCGCGCCGGATCTCGTGCTGGTCAGAATGCTGGAGGTTGCGCCTTCAGAGGAAGGCGAAGGGGAGAACAGAGGAGCTACCGCCTCAACCAAGGAGGCTTTTGAGGAAGAGGGGATCGAGAATCCCTCCTTCCAGGGGGAGAAGAGGACCACCTCCGAAATCCCCGAGGCCAAAGCCCCGAAGCGGGGGAAGAAATCTTTGCCGGAGGGTCCTGCGTCCGGAGAGGCTCCAGCCGCACAGTCTCCCCTAAAGGATCAGCCCTCCAGCGAGCCGTGAGTAGAAAAAAGGGAGTTTTGTAATAAGGGACATCCCTATTTGTGCTTCTGAGGATAACTTAAGTTTTTACCTTGTAGTTCGGATCTCCGCCCTTCTCAGATGAGCTCGTCTTCGGGGGAACTCCGTCCGGATATGATGGAGAGCGAGACGCCCCCATCTGCCGCCCCATCGGATGGGGCGGACGAGCCTGAAGTGTCATCACGGAGGGTATCCCCGAGTCCGGCAGGGCCGAAAAGTTCGGCACCAACTGGTGTGCGGCCGGGGGAGCTGAAGGATCTGCTTGAGAGGGCGTCCATCTCAGAAGGTCACCGTGCACTGATGAGTACGGTGATTGAAAGAATTTCATCCGCCGAAGGCGGATTGCGTGACGCCGTCAGGAGCTTGCTGGCGGGGTTTGAGGTACGTAAAAATGACATACTCTTTGACAGTTTTACACATAAAGTGCGCCCTGTATAGATAGTAGCCCCTGAGACTCGGTAGGGTGGCGAGAACGACAGCGTGCTGAGGATCAAAATCCCAGGTATTGATTTTCGCCTTTCCTATGCAGGTGGCGGATAGTTCGGTGGCTAGCCGGATTGATGGAGTTGCCGAACTAAAGCGGCAGCTCGACGCTGCGGATGCGGACATCGCGCTGGTCAATAAACAACTTGACGAGTCGCAAGCTAGGTTTTTCTTCTCCGTGGTCACCTAGTAAGGGAGCCGAAGCCCATGCCTTACAATATGTGTGCTAAGTGCAGATGGTGCCGCTGCTGTGGAGAGCCTTCGGGCAGAACTTGCTCAAGCCAACGAGCAAGCCAGAAGGAGTGATGCGGCTGCCTCGAGGGCGGCCGAAGAGTTAGAAGCCGAAAGGGCTGCACACTGCCGAAGCAGGGAGGAGATGGCTGAAATGGCCGTGAAGTTAAAAGATGCTGCCGACCGCAATGGGGTTCTTGAAAAGGAACGCCTAGCGGAGCGAGAAGACCTGGGGAAGGCCACCGCCGAAGCCAAGGATGCCCGTTCTGCAATGCGGGCTATAAAGGAGGAGCTGCGCCAGGCCGGAGACATTGTGGCTGACAAGCCCTTTTTGCTGCACCGAAGGTTTACAAATCCGAAGTATGCTTAGCTTGGCCAGCTGTGGGGTCCGGAGGATCCTTATATGGACTTAGCGGCGAGTGCGGCAGACGCCGTTGTGCACTTCCGAAGTCAGGAGGATCACAAGACGGAAGAGCTGTTTTGGTCTCAATTCCATAGTCCGGAGCGTTCACTTCCGCTGACCGATCGGCTGGCCGAGTGGGCTGAACTGAATAGATTGTCCGGACTTGCCATGACGGATATCATGGCTCATGTCTGGCCGGATAGGCCCAAGCCGAAGAGTTATTTTGGCTTGTTGCAACAATTCCTTGGGGCGGTGCCGCATATCAAGGCGATGAAGCGGTCGGCTTGCATAGAAGGTGCACAGATGGCCCTCGCCCGTGTGAAGACACATTGGACAGAGATGGATGCCACCGTTGTTGCGACCCAGGGTTCGGACGAGAGCCGGTTACCCACCGAGCACTATTTTGGGGAAGTTCTGCATGGTGCTCATGTAATTGAGTCGCAGTGTTCAAAAAATGTCATGTTCAAGTGAACATTTTTGTTTGTAAAATGATGTTTATGATGTCAGCGCTTTTTGGTACTTGTGCGTTCAAGTATTGAAATATCTCCTGTGCGGCCGTTTATGTATACGTGTGTATAACCTGAAAGATGACAGTCGTCGGCTTCATCCCCCACGCACAAGGTGCGGGGGTGTTCGCAAAAATAGCGCATTTTCACACTTAATCCGACGTCTCGGTCCTGTTAAGGAGGTGGTAGCGTAGCAAACGAGGCAACCGGACTATAATGCTTTATCACTTTCACTTAGCCATAAGAGTTCGAGGGTGGGGCTACGATATAGCCCCTGGGGGCACCGCGCTCTCCGGATTTGGGGCGCGTATGTGCCTGACCGGGAAACGGTCCTTCGTCAAAGCGGAGGAATTCTAAACATTCCGGTAGTCGATCGAGTGGTTGACCAGTCTCTCGCTGTATCATGACAGTCAGTTTTCGGCTTTCTCTACTGAGGTGCTCGCCCGGCCGAATCGGGGCACAATCGCAGTAGTTCTCCTGGTGCCGCGTTACCCGATGATACGGAACGTAAGGCAGCAAAGCACAGGAGCCGGGCAAACCCAACATTTGACCAAAGACATGATTCGGAGCTGATGCATATAAGGCCTAACTCGAGACGCCGAACACTCCCTAAGGTGTTCGGTCTTTATGATAGCGGGCAGAACAATGCCCTAAGCCCCTAGTGTCCAGGTACACACAAGGTCCTCTGACGCGGCCGATGCCAAAACGTCAGGCTCCTCTCCGGTTATAGCGAAAAACCAGGGGATGTATAGCAACAAGAGACAGTAAAAAAGGTTTACGCAGGGTCTTAATCTCAAAAGAATCCTTGCAACGGGTCCCTGCTGCACGTCTGCGCCTATGTCTCCATTGTGCTATATCCTGGATGGGTGTGACACGCTGTTCATCTGTAAAAGAGAGGAACTTAGTTTGAAAAGTGATCGTGCATGAAATGAATTAAAAATCGAAATATGAATGAATAAATGAAGCTGAGCTTATATTAGCTCATATGCACAGCCCCTTGTAAAGGGGTGTGTGGCTAGGGAGCCCCTAGCTTATTTTATGCCGGCCTCGTCTAGCCGTGTCCGGGGTCTTGAACGACCTTTTAATGAGATGATGCCGCGTGGACCGGGCATTTTAAGTGTAAGAGACGCGTAGTGTGGTATTGCATTAAAGCGGACAAAAGCTTCACGTCCCAATAGTGCTTGATGGCTACTTTTGAATGGGGCGACATGAAAGATTAGCTTTCGCGTCGGAAGTTGTCGGGTGACCCGAACACAACTTCTAGTAGTAAGGAGCCCGTGCACTTGGCGTAGGGGCCTGGCGTCACTCCTTTGAAGGAAGTGCGGCTATGTCGAATTTTAGTAAGGTCTATCCCCAACTTGCGGATTGTGTTCGGATATAGTAGGTTTAAATCGCTGCCGCCGTCCACTAGGACTTGTGTGAATTGTAGTCCATCGATTATAGGATCCAATATCAGAGCAGTCCATCTTGCGTTTCGAATACTTCTGGAATAATCCAGGTGGTCGAAAGTAATTGGTTTTGACATCCAATCTTGAGGTTCCGCTGGGGTGGACCGTGCGACGCCTACTTTGGCGGGTGGACCGTATTATCACATGAAGTGAATTTACTGTTTTGACTTCTTGTGGGTAAGTCTTCTTTTTTTCCGGCGCTCTGCTGGTGGGGTTCGTCATCATCCTCGCTTGGCGCGTCGAGCCCTTTGTGTTCGGCGTTGAGTCTGCCGGACTGTTTGAAGACCCAACAATCTCTGTGGGTATGGTTTGCAGGCCTTCCGGAGGTGCTGTGGATTTGACATATCCGATCCAAAATTTTGTTTAAGTTGGATAGCTCTTTACTGTGGTCCTTAAGAGGCAGTGCTTTGTTGTTCGGCCGCGAGCTTTTGAATCCGGCGATGACCGCCGTATTCTTTGGGCTTTTTTCTTTATTTTGGCGCTGGTCCTTTCTGCGCTGTGATTTTCCGTTT
The DNA here is from genome assembly GCF_018294505.1 of Triticum aestivum. Lineage (NCBI taxonomy): Eukaryota > Viridiplantae > Streptophyta > Magnoliopsida > Poales > Poaceae > Triticum > Triticum aestivum. Next base: position 144,959,807 of record NC_057798.1, read on the forward strand.
CCATCTCTGATCTCGGATGTACTCGGGTGGCTGGTGTTGCACCTTGCTAGCCAGCTGTCCTCCCCTGCGCAAAAGCAGGTCATGAGGCTTGTTAGCGCGGCCATAGTTCTCGGTTTCTCTTGGCCGAGGTGTCTGGCGAGCCATTCGTCTCGGACATTATGTTTAAAAGCTGCTAAGGCTTCGGCGTCCAGACAGTCGACTATTTGGTTCTTTTTGGTAAGAAACCTGTTCCAGAATTTGCGCGCTGATTCTCCGGGCTGTTGAGTTATGTGACTTAGATCGTCTGCATCCGGAGGTCGGACATAGGTCCCTTGAAAATTTGCTCTAAACGCATCCTCGAGCTCTTCCCAACTTCCAACAGTATTCTCTGGGAGGCTTTTGAGCCAATGCCGAGCTGGCCCTTTGAGCTTGAGGGGTAGATATTTTATGGCGTGGAGATCATCTCCTCTAGCCATGTGTATGTGCAGTATGTAATCCTCAATCCAGACTCCAGGTTCTGTTGTTCCGTCGTATGCCTCTATGTTTAGGGGTTTGAATCCCGCTGGAAATTCATGATCCAGCACCTCATCGGTGAAACATAGTGGGTGTGCGGCGTCGCTGTATTTGGGTGTGCCGTTGTCTTCAAATACTTGGCGTGTTGCGTTGCTTCCTGGGGCCCTCTTTTTTGGCCCATAAATGGACCTTACCGGGCCGTCTGTTTTCTAAGGATCAGGAGTCGTCTTGTGTGCGGCGCCGCTTGTCGCTTTTGTCCTGTCATCCGGTCGTCTATCCGACCAAGCGGCCTCTTTGCTTTTTGACTGTGGGGGCTCTATGGCCTCCTTGTCAAATTCTGGCAGCAGCTTGCGCTTTGGATAACTCTTTGTTTGATGGCTATTGCCATATTTGTCCGCGATCTTGAGTACTTTGCTCCACCTCATTCTGAGTATGTCTTCCGCTGTTTTGAGCTTCCGTTTTTCCTTTTTCAGACTTCTTGCAGTGGAGACCAGTCTTTTGTGCAGGTTCTTATGCTCCGGTGGTGTGTCCGGCGTGAGTTCGTCTGGACTGTTGTTTTCGCCGGGCACGAATTGATTGTCCGATTCGTCCTACTCGGATGGTTGCTTGGTTGCGTGTTTGTCGTCCACTGGTTTGCCCTGCTCTATCATTGGGTCATTAGGAGTGCTGTTTTTGTCGAGGCGGGACTTAGGGCGGCGTCTGCGTCGCCGTTTTGGTTGCTTGTCGGCGGAATTATCCTTTGCCGCGTCCCGTTGTTCCTCATCATCGCTTTCTTTTGGGGTGTCCACCATATATACATCATGGGTTGGGGTGGCCTCCAGTGCTCGGTGAGCGCTGGTTCTTGGTAGTCTCCGGCATCGTCGTCCATACCGTCGATGTCTTCGGAGTCATAGTCTAGCATGTCGGTTAGATCGTCGACAGTGGCTACGAAGTGGGTGGTGGGTGGGCTTTGAATTTCTTTGTCGTCCGCATCCCAACCGTCCTGACCGTAGTCCGGCCATGGTTCCCCTGATAACGAGAGATGCTTCAGCGAATTCAGGATGTCGCCAAAGGGTGAGTGCTGAAAGATGTCCGCGGCAGTGAACTCCATAATCGGCGCCCAATCGGATTCGATTGGCAGGGGCGCAGGAGGTTCAGAGTCCGGCAAGGAGTCCGGCGCCTCGGAGTCATGAGCTTTATAAGGGACAAGATCAGTATTCAGCTCTATCGCCGTAGAAGTTGCGGCCCCCGAGGGGGTGTCCAGCCACCCGTCCTCGATCTGAGTGATCGGCTCCGAACTATGGGTCGGAGCGGATTCGTGTGCGGCCTCCAGGGTACTGTCCGGCAGCAGAGCTAGATCATGCCCATCGTGATAGTGCGGCACGCTCGGCTGTGGCTTGACTCCATCGAAGATCAAGTCCCCGCGGATGTCAGCCGTGAAGTTTAGGCTTCCAAACCTGACCTGATGGCCAGGGGCGTAGCTTTCGATCTGCTCCAGATGGCCATGTGAATTGGCCCGCAGTGCGAAGCCGCCGAACACGAAGATCTGTCCGGAGAGAAAAGTCTTACCCTGGATGGCGTTGTTGTTGATTGAAGAAGCCATCAAGCCTATCGGTGACGACACAGAGGAACTCTCAATGAAAGCACCAATGTCGGTGTCAAAACCGGCGGATCTCGGGTAGGGGGTCCCGAACTGTGCATCTAGGCGGATGGTAACAGGAGACAAGGGACACGATGTTTTTACCCAGGTTCGGGCCCTCTCGATGGAGGTAAAACCCTACTCCTGCTTGATTGATATTGATGATATGGGTAGGACAAGAGTGGATCTACCACGAGATCAAGGAGGCTAAACCCTAGAAGCTAGCCTATGGTATGATTGTTGTAATGGTTGTGTTGTCCTACGGACTAAAACCCTCCTATTTATATAGACACCGGAGAGGGCTAGGGTTACACAGAGTTGGTTACAACGGTAGGAGTTCTACATATCCGTATCGCCAAGCTTGCCTTCCACGCCAAGGAAAGTCCCATCCGGACACGGGACGAAGTCTTCAATCTTGTATCTTCATAGTATTGGAGTCCGGCGGACGATGATAGTCCGGCTGTCCGGACACCCCCTAGTCCAGGACTCCCTCACCTACTCTCTTCAAAGATGCTCATAAGTTTGTCTTATCTTGTGATGAATGTCAAAGAATTGGTAATATTAGTAGACGTCAAGAAATGCCTATGATTTATTCTCTTGTTATTGAACCATTTGATGTTTGGGGCTTTGATTATATGGGACCTTTTCCTGCCTCTAATGATTATACACATATTTTAGTTGCTGTTGATTACGTTACTAAGTGGGTAGAAGTTATTCCAACTAGTAGTGCTGATCATAACACTTCTATTAAAATGCTTAAATAAGTTATTTTTCCGAGGTTTGGAGTCCCTAGATATCTAATGACTGATGGTGGATCACATTTTATTCATGGTGCTTTCCGTAAGATGCTTGCTAAGTATGATGTTAATCATAGAATCTCGTCTCCTTATCATCCGAAGTCTAGTGGTCAAGTAGAGTTGAGCAATAGAGAGCTCAAATTAATTTTGCAAAAGATTGTCAACAGATCTAGAAAGAATTGGTCCAAAAAACTTGTTGATGCATTATGGGCCTATAGAACTGCATACAAAAATCCTATGGGTATGTCTCCGTATAAGATGGTTTGTGGAAAAGCATGTCATTTACCTCTAGAACTTGAACATAAAGCATATTGGGCTATTAAGGAGCTCAACTATGACTTCAAACTTGCCGGTGAGAAGAGGTTGTTTGATATTAGCTCACTCGATGAATGGAGAACCCAAGCCTATGAGAATGCCAAGCTATTCAAAGAAAAAGTCAAACACTGGCATTACAAAAGGATACATAAGCGTGAGTTTAACGTAGGTGATTATGTGTTATTATTCAACTCTCGTTTAAGATTTTTTGCAGGAAAACTTCTCTATAAATGGGAAGGTCCTTACGTTATCGAGGAGGTCTATCGTTCCGGTGCCATAAAAATCAACAACTTCAAAGGCACAAGTCCGAGGGTGGTGAACGGTCAAAGGGTTAAACATTATATCTCAGGTAATCCTATCAATGTTGAAACTAATATTATTGAAACCGTGACCCCGGAGGAATACATAAGGGACACTTTCCAGGACGTTCCAGACTCCGAAAAGGAATAGGTATGTGGTATGGTAAGTAAATCGACTCCAAAACAATTCTAATGGCAATTTTTATCAGTTTTGGAATATTTAAGAATTTTAGAAAGAAAGAAGTAGTCCGGGAAGGACACGAGGCCTCCACGAGGGTGGAGGGCGCGCCCACCCCTACTGGGCGCACCCCCCTGTCTCGTGGCCACCTCGTGTGCCTCCCGGACTCCGTTTTCTTGCACGTTACGTATTTTGGTCAGTAAAAATTCATTATATAACCTCCCGAAGGTTTTGACCACCGTATCACGCAAATATCCTCTGTTTTCGTTTCGAGCTGTTCCTGTTGCAGTTTAAGAGCAAGATGTCTTCTCAAGAGTCAGTCGGGGAGAGTCGGGTGTCTCACCCGACACCGGGTCCAGGAGCAAATAGTGATGCTTATCACTTTGGACCATCAACGGAGGATGAGATGGAGGCCGGCTCGAAAAGGATAGATGCCATGGAGGAAGATCAAGAAGTTACCTCTCGTCTTCAAGCAGAATTCATGATGGGGGAACTACATAGCTCGGCTATTCCAAATTCGGTCATTCCTTCCAACTTTAGATTTCTTTCTTATGAAAATATGAAAAAGAGCGTCACTTGTTCTCCAGAAGCTATGCAGCATCCTTGGGTAAAGGGAGCTTTAGCCGTTATGGGCAAGCTCCGCAAAGAAATTATGGACCTCAAACAACAAGTCAATAAGCTCGAGGAGGAGAATCGTATCATGAGGGGCATCATCGCCAAGAAGATCATAACACCAACCGTGAATAAGGAGACATAATTACATGGGTATGGGCACTCCCCTTGGCAACTACCAAGCTTGGGGGAGGTGCCCTGGTATCGTATCACCATCACACTCCTATCTTTACCGTTTTATTTAGTTCGATCCTTTTAGTAGTATCTTGATCTAGTAGATTGAAGTTTTGATAAGTAGTTTTGAGTTTTGCTTTGTGATCTCTTCATGTAATCAAGTCCGTGAGCTATCTATAATAAAGATTAGTGTTGACTCAAGGGCTTTGCTTTCTTGCCATGATCTTGAGGAAGTAGAAAGAAAGAATAAAAGAGTTCATATTGATCTTATGGATAGTAATGACTTCACACATAGAAAATATGAGGCATAAAAGTTGTTGAGAGTTGATAAACGTAGTTTTGGTCATCGTTGCAATTAATAGGAAGTAATAAGGAAAGAGAGGTTTCACATACAAATATATTATCTTGGACATCTTTTATGATTGTGAAGCACTCATTCAGTATGACATGCTAAAAGAGTTGATGTTGGACAAGGAAGACAACGTAATGGTTTATGCTTTCTCACATCTCAGTTAAAGTATATTGTCATTGACCTTCCAAACATGTTGAACTTGCCTTTCCCCCTCATGCTAGCCAAATTCCTTGCACTAAGTAGAGATACTACTTGTGCCTCCAAATATCCTTAAATTCAGTTTTGCCATGAGAGTCCACCGTACCTACCTATGGATTGAGTAAGATCCTTCAAGTAAGTTGTCATGTTGCAGGCAATAAATATTGCTCTCTAAATATGTATGACTTATTAGTGCAGAGAAAATAAGCTTTATACAATCTTGTTGTGGAAGCAATAAAAGCGACAGACTGCATAATAAAGGTCCACATAAAAGTGGCAATATAAAGTGACGTTCTTTTGCATTAAGATTTCATGCATCCAACCCTAAACGCACATGACAACCTCTGCTTCCCTCTGCGAAGGGCCTATCTTTTACTTTATGTTTTTACTTTATGCTTGAGTCAAGGTGATCCTCACCTTTCCCTTTTTCATTTTATCCTTTGGCAAGCTCCTCGTGTTTGAAAGATCATGATATATATATATCCAATTGGATGTAAGTTAGCATGAACTGTTATTGTTGACATCACCTAAAGGTGAATACGTTCGGAGGCAACACAATAAGCCCCTATCTTTCTCAGTGTCCGGTTGAAACTTCATAACCACAAGTACCGCGTGAGTGTTAGCAATTGTAGAAGACTACATGATAGTTGAGTGTGTGGACTTGCTGAAAAGCTCTATTCTTGACTCTTTCTGACGTTATGATAAATTATAATTGCTTCAATGACTCAGATTATAGTTTGTTAGCTTCCAATGAAGTTTCTGAACCATACTTGACATTGTGAATTCATTGTTACTTGAGCATAAGAAATCATATGACAAAATCTATTTATGTTGATGTTGTAAGAATGATCATGATGCCCTCATGTCCGTATTTTATTTTTATCGACACCTCTATCTCTAAATATGTGGACATATTTTTCGATTTCGGCTTCTGCTTGAGGACAAGCGAGGTCTAAGCTTGGGGGAGTTGATACGTCCATTTTGCATCATGCTTTTATATCAATATTTATTGCATTATGGGCTGTTATTACACATTATATCTCAATACTTATGGCTATTCTCTCTTATTTTATAAAGTTTACCATGAAGAGGGGGAATGCCGGCAGCTGGAATTCTGGTTGGAAAAGGAGAAAATATTGGAAACCTATTCTGCACAGCTCCAAAAATCCTGAAACCCCACGGAACTTATTTTTGGAATTTATAAGAATTATTGAGCGAAAGAAACACCTGAGGGGGCCCACACCCTGGCCAGGAGGGTGGGGGGAGCGCCCACCCCTACTGGGCACGCCCCTGTCTCCTGGGCCCCCTGGTGGCCCTTCGGTGTCCATCTTCTACTATATGAAGGCTTTTACCCTGGAAAAAATCGTGGGCAGGCTTGTGGGACAAAACTGCGCCGCCACGAGGCGGAACCTTGGCGGAACCAATCTAGAGCTCCGGCAGAGCTGTTTTGCCGGGGAAACTTCCCTCCGAGAGGGGGAAATCATCACCATCGTCATCACCAACGATACTCTCATCGGGAGGGGGTCAATCTCCATCAACATCTTCACTAGCACCATCTCCTCTCAAAACCCTAGTTCATCTCTTGTATCCAATCTTGTATCAAAACCACAAATTGGTACCTGTGGGTTGCTAGTAGTGTTGATTACTCCTTGTAGTTGATGCTAATTGGTTTACTTGGTGGAAGATCATATGTTCAGATCCTTAATGCATATTATTACTCCTCTGATTATGAACATGAATATGCTTTGTGAGTAGTTATGTTTGTTCCTGAGGACATGGGTGAAGTCTTGCTATTAGTAGTCGTGTGAATTTGGTATTCGTTCGATATTTTGATGAGATGTATGTTGTCTTTCCTCTAGTGGTGTTATGTGAACGTCGACTACATGACACTTCACCATTATTTGGGCCTAGAGGAAGGCATTGGGAAGTAATAAGTAGATGATGGGTTGCTAGAGTGACAGAAGCTTAAACCCTAGTTTATGCGTTGCTTCGTAAGGGGCTGAGTTGGATCCATATGTCTAATGCTATGGTTAGGTTTACCTTAATACTTCTTTTGTAGTTGCGGATGCTTTCAATAGGGGTTAATCATAAGTGGGATGCTTGTCCAAGTAAGGGCAGTACCCAAGCACCGGTCCACCCACATATCAAATTATCAAAGTACCGAACGCGAATCATATGAGCATGATGAAAACTAGCTTGACGATAATTCCCATGTGTCCTCGGGAGCTCTTTTCTCATTATAAGAAATTGTCCAGGCTTATCCCTTGCTACAAAAAGGATTGGGCCACCTTGCTGCACTTTATTTACTTTATTTACTTGTTACTCGCTACAATTTATCTTATCACAAAACTATATGTTACCTACAATTTCAGTGCTTGCAGAGAAAACCTTACTGAAAACCGCTTGTCATTTCCTTCTGCTCCTCGTTGGGTTCGACACTCTTACTTATCGAAAGGACTACGATAGATCCCCTACACTTGTGGGTCATCATTCTCCTTGATCTTCTTGGAGATCTATTCGAAGTAACTCTTTTTGCGGTGTGTTTGTCGAGATTCGATGAATTGTGGGTTTATGATCAAGTTTATCTATGAGAAATATTTGAATCTCCTCTGAATTATTTTATGTGTGATTAAGTTATCTTTGCAAGTCTCTTTGAATTATCAGTTTGGTTTGGCCTACTAGATTGATCTTTCTTGCAATGGGAGAAGTGCTTAGCTTTGGGTTCAATCTTGCGGTGTACTTTCCCAGCAGGGGCAGCAAGGCACGTATTGTATTGTTGTCATCGAGGATAAAAAGATGGGGTTTATATCATATTGCATGAGTTTATCCCTCTACATCATGTCATCTTTCTTAATGCGTTACTCTGTTCTTTATGAACTTAATACGCTAGATGCAGGCAGGAGTCGGTTGATGTGTGGAGTAATAGTAGTAGATGCAGGCAGGAGTCGATCTACTTGTCACGGACGTGATGCCTATATACATGAACATGCCTGGATAATCTCATAACTATGCTCTTTTCTATCAATTGCTCGACAGTAATTTGTTCACCCACTGTAATACTTATGCTATCTTGAGAGAAGCCACTAGTGAAACCTATGGCCCCCGGGTCTCCTTTATCATATAAGCTTTCATCTACTTTTATTTGCATCTTTACTTTTCCAATCTATATCATAAAACTACCAAAAATATTTATCTTATCATATTATCTCTATCAGATCTCACTTTCGCAAGTGGCCGTGAAGGGATTGACAACCCCTTTATTGTGTTGGTTGCGAGGTTCTTGTTTGTTTGTGTAGGTGCGTGGGACTTCTGAGGAGCCTCCTACTTGATTGATACCTTGTTTCTCAAAAACTGAGGGAAATACTTACGCTACTTTGCTGCATCACCCTTTCCTCTTCAAGGAAAACAAATGCAAGCTCAAGACGTAGCAAGAAGGATTTCTGGCGCCGTTGCCGGGGAGGTCTTCACTCAAGTCAAGACATACCAAGTACCCATCACAAACTCATCTCCCTCGCATTACATTATTTGCCATTTGCCTCTCGTTTTCCTCTCCCCCACTTCACCGTTGCTTTTATTCGCCCTCTCTTTCCCAATCTTCTCTCTCTCCTTCGCTTGCCTTTTTGTTTGCTTGTGTGTTGGATTGTTTGTCGCGATGGCACAAGATAATACCAAATTGTGTGACTTTTCCAATACCAATAACAATGATTTCCTTAGCACTCCGATTGATCCTCTTAATGATGTTGAATCTTGTGAAATCAATGCTGCTTTGCTGAATCTTGTTATGAAAGATCAATTCTCCGGCTTTCCTAGTGAATATGCCGCTACCCATCTAAACAACTTTGTTGATTTGTGTGAGATGCAAAAGAAGAAAGATACGGATAATGATATTGTTAAATTGAAGTTATTTCTATTTTCACTTAGAGATCGTGCTAAAATTTGGTTTTCGTCTTTGCCTAAGAATAGTATTGATTCATGGAATAAGTGCGAAGTTGCTTTTATCTCTAAGTATTTTCCTCCCGCTAAGATCATCTCTCTTAGGAACGATATTATGAATTTTAAACAACTTGATCATGAGCATGTTGCCCAATCTTGGGAAAGAATGAAATTGATGATTCGCAATTGCCCTACTCATGGTTTGAACTTATGAATGATCATACAATTTTTTTATGCCAGATTGAATTTTGCTTCTAGAAATCTTTTAGACTCGGCCGCAGGAGGCACTTTTATGGAAATCACCTTAGGAGAAGCTACTAAACTCCTAGATAATATTATGGCTAATTATTCTCAATGGCACACCGAAAGATCTACTAGTAAAAAAGTGCATGCTATAGAAAAAATTAATGTTTTGAGTGGAAAGATGGATGAACTTATGAAATTGTTTGGTACTAAGGGTGATCCTATTGATCCTAATGATATGCCTTTGTATACTTTGATTGAGAATAATAATGAATCTATGGATGTGAATTTTGTTGGTAGGAATAATTTTGGTAACAACGCTTATAGAGGAAACTTTAACCCTAGACCATTCCCTAGTAGTTCCTCTAATAATTATGGTAATTCCTACAACAATTCTTATGGAAATTTGAATAAGATTCCCTCTGATTTTGAGAATAGTGTTAAAGAATTTATGATCTCTCAAAAGAATTTTAATGCTTTGCTTGAAGAAAAATTGCTTAAAGTTGATGATTTGGCTAGGAACATTGATAGGCTTTCGCTTGATGTTGATTCTTTGAAACTTAGATATACTCTTCCTAAGCATGATATCAATGAGTCTCTCAAAGACATGAGAATTTCCATTGATGATTGCAAACAAAGAACCGCTAGATTGCGTGCTAAGAAAGATTGCTTTGTAAAAGCGTGTTCTTCTAGTTTTCATGAAAATAATGATGAAGATCTAAAAGTTATTGATGTGTCCCCTATTAAATCCTTATTTTGCAGTATGAATCTTGATAATGATGGTACCGGAGATGAGTCAACTTTAGTTAAAAGGCGTCCCAATAATTCGGAGTTCTTAGCTCTTGATGCTAAATTTGGTAAAAGTGGGATTCGAGAGGTCAAGACTTTAAATAGCATTGAACCCACTATCTTGGATTTCAAGGAATTTAATTATGATAATTGTTCTTTAATAGATTTTATTTCCTTGTTGCAATCCGTGTTGAATTCTCCTCATGCTTATAGTCAAAATAAAGCTTTTATCAAACATATCATTGATGCCTTAATGCAATCTTATGATGAAAAACTTAATTTGGAAGTTTCTATACCTAGAAAACTTTATGATGAGTGGGAACCTACTATAAAGATTAAAATTAAATATCATGAGTGTTATGCTTTGTGTGATTTGGGTGCTAGTGTTTCCACGATTCCGAAAACTTTATGTGATGTGCTAGGTTTCCATGATTTTGATGATTGCTCTTTAAATTTGCACCTTATGGATTCCACCATTAAGAAACCTATGGGAAGGATCAATGATGTTCTTATTGTTGCAAATAGGAATTATGTGCCCATAGATTTTATCGTTCTTGACATAGATTGCAATCTTTCATGTCCTATTATTCTTGGTAGACCTTTCCTTAGAACGATTGGTGCAATTATTGATATGAAGGAAGGGAATATTAGATTCCAATTTCCATTAAGGAAATATGGAACACTTACCTAGAAATAAAGTTAAATTACCTTATGAATCTATCATGCGAGCTCATTATGAATTGAATGCCAAAGATGGCACTACTTAGATCTATCCTCGCTTTTATGCCTAGCTACGGGCGTTAAACGATAGCACTAGTTGGGAGGCAACCCAATTTTATTTTTGTTTCTTGCTTTTTTCTTCTGTTTAGTAATAAATATTTCATCTAGCTTCTCTTTAGATGTGTTTTCATATTTTAATTAGTGTTTGTGCCAAGTAGAACCTATAGGATAACCTACGGTGATAGTTAATTTGATTCTGCTGAAAAACAGAAACTTTGCACGCACGAAAATAATTTTAGTAATTCACAGAAACGTGATTTTGCGTTGATTATTTTTTCTGTAGATCAATGAACAAATTTCCCAGGACTTCCTATTTTTGTAGGATTTTTAGAGGTCCATAAGTATTCGAGAGTTACAGATTGCTACAGATTGTTCTGTTTTTGACAGATTCTGTTTTTCGTGTGTTGTTTGCTTATTTTGATGCATCTATGGCTAGTATCAAGGGGTATGAACCATAGAGAAGTTGGAATACAGTAGGTTTAACACCAATATAAATAAAAAATGAGTTCATTACAGTACCTTATGTGGTGGTTTTTCTTTCTTGCACTAACGGAGCTTATGAGATTTCCTGTTGAGTTTTGTGTTGTGAAGTTTTCAAGTTTTGGGTAAAGATTTGATGGACTATGGAATAAAGAGTGGCAAGAGCCTAAGCTTGGGGATGCCCATGGCACCCCAAGATATTCAAGGATAACCAAAATCCTAAGCTTGGGGATTCTCTGGAAGGCATCCCCTCTTTCGTCTTCGTCTATCGGTAACTTTACTTGGAGCTATATTTTTATTCGCCACATGATATGTGTTTTGCTTGGAGCATCTTGTATGATATTATTCTTTTCTTTTTAGAGTACCACAATCATCCTTGCTGTACACACCTTTTTGGAGAATCCCATTTGATTTAGAATTTATTAGAATACTCTGTGTGCTTCACTTATATCTTTTGAGCTAGATAGTTTTGCTCTAGTGCTTCACTTATATCTTTTAGAGCACGGCGGTGGCTTAATTTTGTAGAAATTGTTGATCTCTCATGCTTCACTTATATTATTTTGAGAGTCTCTTAGAACAGCATGGTATTTTCTATGTTTATAAAATTTGTCCTAGAATGATGGGCATCCAAGTTGGGTATAATAAAAACTATCATAGAAAGTGAATTGGATGCTATGATCAATTTGATGCTTGATAATTGTTTTGAGCTATTAGGATGGTGATATTAGAGTCATGCTAGTTAGGTAATTGTGAATTTAAATAATACTTATGTTAAAGTTTGTGATTCCCATAGCATGCATGTATGGTGAACCGCTTTGTGATGAAGTTGGAGCACAATTTTATTTATTGATTGTCTTCCTTATGAGTGGCGGTCGTGGACGAGCGATGGTCTTTTCCTACCAATCTATCCCCCTAGGAGCATGCGCGTAGTACTTTGTTTTCAATGGCTTGTATATTCTTGCAATAAGTATATGAGTTCTTTATGACTAATGTTGAGTCCATGGATTATACGCACTCTCACCCTTCCACCATTGCTAGCCTCTCTTGTGCCGCGCAACTTTCGCCAGTACCATACACCCACCATATACCTTCCTCAAAACAGCCACCATACCTACCTATTATGGCATTTCCATAGCCATTCTGAGATATATTGCCATGCAACTTTTCACCGTTCCGTTTATTATGATGTGCTCCATCATTGTCATATTGCTCTTTGCATGATCATGTAGTTGACATCGTACTTGTGGCAAAGCCACCTTCATAATTTTTCATACATGTCACTCTTGATTCATTGCATATCCCGGTACACCGCCGAAGGCATTCATATAGAGTCATATATTGTTCTAAGTATCGAGTTGTAATCTTGAGTTGTAAGTATATAAAAGTGTGATGATCTTCATTATTAGAGCATTGTCCCAGTGAGGAAGGATGATGGAGACTATGATTCCCCCACAAGTCGGGATGAGACTTCAGGCTTTATAAAAAAAAGAGAAAGGCCAAATAAAAAAAAGAGAAAGGCCAAATAAAAAAATGAGAGAAAAAGAGAGAAGGGACAATGCTACTATCCTTTTTACCACACTTGTGCTTCAAAGTATCACCATGATCTTCATGATAGAGAGTCTCCTATGTTGTCACTTTCATATACCGGTGTGAATTTTTCATTATAGAACTTGGCTTGTATATTCCAATGATGGGCTTCCTCAAAATGCCCTAGGTCTTCGTGAGCAAGCAAGTTGGATGCACACCCACTTAGTTTCTTTTGTTGAGCTTTCATACATTTATAGCTCTAGTGCATCCGTTGCATGGCAATCCCTACTCACTCACATTGATATCTATTAATGGGCATCTCCATAGCCCGTTGATACGCCTAGTTGATGTGAGACTATCTTCCTCCTTTTTGTCTTCTCCACAACCACCATTCTATTCCACATATAGTGCTATGTCCATGGCTCACGCTCATGTATTGCGTGAAAGTTGAATTTTTTTTAGATTACTAAAGTATGAAACAATTGCTTGGCTTGTCATCAGGGTTGTGCATGATTAAATACTTTGTGTGATGAAGATAGAGCAACAACCAGACTATATGATTTTGTATGGATAACTTTCTTTAGCCATGTTATTTTGAGAAGACATGATTGCTTTATTAGTATGCTTGAAGTATTACTATTTTTTATGTCAATATGAACTTTTATTTTGAATCATTTGGATCTGAACATTCATGCCACAATAAAGAAAATTACATCGAGAATTATGCTAGGTAGCATTCCACATCAAAAATTTTGTTTTTATCATTTACCTACTCGAGGACGAGCAGGAATTAAGCTTGGGGATGCTTGATACGTATCCAACGTATCTATAATTTTTGATTGTTCCATGCTATTATATTACCCGTTTTGGATGTTTATGGGCTTTACTTTACACCTTTATATCATTTTTGGGACTAACCTACTAACCGGAGGTCCAACCCGAATTGCTGTTTTTTTGCCTATTTCAGTGTTTCGAAGAAAAGGAATATCAAACGGAGTCCAAACGGAATGAAACCTTCGGGAGCGATCTTTTTGGAACAAACGTGATCCAGGGGACTTGGACTGGACATCAAGCAACAGAGGAGGCGACCACGAGGATGCCCGGTGCACCCCCTAGGGGTGGGCGCGCCCCCCACCCTCATGGGCCCCTCGAGCGTCCACCGACCTAGTTCTTCCTCCTATATATACCTACGTACCCTGAAACCTTCGAGGAGCACCATGAAAACCTAATTCCACCACCGCAACCTTCTGTATCCACGAGATCCCATCTTGGAGCCTTCGTAAGCGCTCCACCGGAGGGGGAATCGACCACGGAGGGCCTCTACATCATCTCCAAGGCCCTTCCGATGAGTTGTGAGTAGTTTACCACAGACCTTCGGGTCCATAGTTATTAGCTAGATGGCTTCTTCTCTCTCTTTGATTCTCAATACCAAGTTCTCCCTGATCTTCTTGGAGATCTATTCGATGTAACTCTTTTTGCAGTGTGTTTGTCGAGATCCGATGAATTGTGGGTTTATGATCAAGTTTATCTATGAGAAATATTTGAATCTCCTCTGAATTCTTTTATGTGTGATTAAGTTATCTTTGCAAGTCTCTTCGAATTATCAGTTTGGTTTGGCCTACTAGATTGATCTTTCTTGCAATGGGAGAAGTGCTTAGCTTTGGGTTCAATCTTGCGGTGTCCTTTCCCAGTGACAGCAGGGGCAGCAAGGCACGTATTGTATTGTTATCATCGAGGATAAAAAGATGGGGTTTATATCATATTGCATGAGTTTATCCCTCTACATCATGTCATCTTTCTTAATGTGTTACTCTGTTCTTTATGAACTTAATACTCTAGATGCAGGCAGGAGTCGGTCGATGTGTGGAGTAATAGTAGTAGATGCAGGCAGGAGTCGATCTACTTGTCACGGATGTGATGCCTATATACATGATCATGCCTAGATAATCTCATAACTATGCGCTTTTCTATCAATTGCTCGATAGTAATTTGTTCACCCATCGTAATACTTATGCTATCTTGAGAGAAGCCACTAGTGAAACCTATGGCCCCCGAGTCTATCTTTTATCATATAAGATTTCCTCTACTTTTATTTGCATCTTTACTTTTCCAATCTATATCATAAAAATACCAAAAATATTTATCTTATCATATTATCTCTATCATATCTCACTTTCGCAAGTGGCCGTGAAGGGATTGACAACCCCTTTATTGCGTTGGTTGCGAGGTTCTTGTTTGTTTGTGTAGGTGCGTGGGACTTCTGAGGAGCCTCCTACTAGATTGATACCTTGGTTCTCAAAAACTGAGGGAAATACTTACGCTACTTTGCTACATCACCCTTTCCTCTTCAAGGAAAACCAACGCAAGCTCAAGACGTAGTAGAGATGCAGACGACAGGTGGAGTTGCTATGGTGGAGACCCATGGTGGGTGGAGGGACACATTCCGCTTCTCAGTTTCTCGGAGATACCTCAACCGACGCAAGATATTGTCCACCTACTCCCTCCCCCCTCCTCAGTCCCAATCAATGGCACCCTTCTCTCTCCCAAATTCCTCCCGTCAGTGCCCATAATCTCTCAGTCTAGGGTGTGAGGCAAGACCGTCACAGTAGTATGAGCGGCGCGACAACCAAGTCATCAAAACTGAAACACAAGACAATAAGCTAAACATACTAATAAACAGCCAAAAATGGCAACAAGGACCTGTATGTACCACACACAAAAAATGCAATGACTTGCATGACTCCACTAAGTAAACAAAAGGCATAACTCTGCTAGCTCCCTTTAAAAGCCACCATGTATTTTTCTCATGCAAAACAAACAACAAAGGCACACACACAGACTTCCCAATTGGCTCGGTGTGCCGCCGCACCTCTGCCCGCTAGTTAGGTGTAAAAGCCTTGTCTAGTTTGTTGCGTGACATGGGTCGTGCTCCTCCCGGGAGCGGCCATGTTGTGGATCACCCGACGAGGCATCTAGGTGTTGGGGAACGTAGTAATTTCAAAAAAATTCCTACGCACACGCAAGATCATGGTGATGCATAGCAATGAGAGGGGAGAGTGTTGTCCACGTACCCTCGTAGACCGAAAGCGGAAGCGTTAGAACAACGTGGTTGATGTAGTCATACGTCTTCACGGCCCGACCGATCAAGCACCGAAAGCACGGCACCTCCGAGTTCTAGCACACGTTCAGCTTGATGACGTCCCTCGAACTCCGATCTAGCTGAGTGTCGAGGGAGAGTTCTGTCAGCACGACGGTGTGGTGACGATGATGATGTTCTACCGTCGCAGGGCTTCGCCTAAGCACCGCTACAATATTATCGAGGACTATGGTGGCGGGGGGCACCGCACACGGCTAAGAGATCAATGATCTGTTGTTGTTGTGTCTAGAGGTGCCCCCTTCCCCCGTATATAAAGGAGAAAGGGGGAGGGGGCGGCCGGCCAGGAGGAGGCGGGCCAGGCGGAGTCCTACTCCCACCGGGAGTAGGACTCCCTCCCTTCCTTGTTGGATTAGGAGAAGGGGGAAAGAGGAGGGAGAGAGAGGAAGGAAAGGGGGGGCGCCGCCCCCCTCTCCTTGTCCTATTCGGACTAAGGGGAAAGGGGCGTGCGGCTGAAAGTGCAACTATCCCTAGGTGGTTTTGGTAATTCCTAACAACATATAGCTCATTGAGATAATGCTATGTCAAGATGAATATTTCAGGAAAGCTCAATGATTGGCAATGGCATGGATGAGAAAGTGGACCCCTCAAAATGCTAAGGACAAAAGGATTGGCTCAAGCTCAAAGCTCAAGACTCTACATTTTATATTTTAGTGATCCAAGATCACATTGAGTCTATAGGAAAAGCCAATACTATCAAGGAGGGATGAGGTGTTGCTTAATGGCTTACTTGCTCAAAATGCTTAGTGATATGCTCCAAAGCCCTCAACTACTTTCTCACATCCACATATGACCTAAACCAAAAGTCAAACTTGGCCCCACCGATTCTTTCTATCCGGTGCCACCGAGTTCAGATGTCATAGCCACTGCCACAAAACCTAGGCAAATCGGTCTCACCGCTAATGATCTTGGTCTCACCGAGATGGGATTGTAATCTCTCTGTTTCCCTTCGTAACATTTGGTACAACTGAGATGAGCGATCAGTCCCACCGAGATTGCAATATAAACTATCTGTTTCCTTTTCGTAACATTTCGGTCTCACCGAAATGAGCGAACCGGTCCCACCGAGTTTACCTGACCAACTCTCTGGTTAGCTTATTACCAAAATCGGTCCTACCGAGTTTGTGTAATCGGTCTCACCGAGATTACGTTATGCCCTAACCCTAACCATATCGGTCCTACCGAGTTGCATGTCGGTCCCACCGAAAATCCTAACGGTCACTCGATTTTCTGAATCGGTCCGACCGAGTTTCTCAATTCGCTCCCACCGAGATTGGCAAGTTGTGTGTAACGGTTAGATTTTGTGTGGAGGCTATATATACCCCTCCACCTCCTCTTCATTCGTGGAGAGAGCCATCAGAACGAACCTACACTTCCAACTTACATTTTCTGAGAGAGAACCACCTACACTTGTGTTGAGGCCAAGATATTCCATTCCTACCATATGAATCTTGATCTGTAGCCTTCCCCAAGTTGCTTTCCACTCAAATCTTCTTTCCACCAAATCCAAATCCTGTGAGAGAGAGTTGAGTGTTGGGGAGACTATAATTTGAAGCACAAGAGCAAGGAGTTCATCATCAACACACCATTTGTTACTTCTTGGAGAGTGGTGTCTCCTAGATTGGCTAGGTGTCACTTGGGAGCCTCTGACAAGATTGTGGAGTTGAACCAAGGAGTTTGTAAGGGCAAGGAGATCGCCTACTTCGTGAAGATCTACCGCTAGTGAGGCAAGTCCTTCGTGGGCGATGGCCATGGTGGGATGGACAAGGTTGCTTCTTCGTGGACCCTTCATGGGTGGAGCACTCCGTGGACTCGCGCAACCGTTACCCTTCGTGGGTTGAAGTCTCCATCAACGTGGATGTACGATAGCACCACCTATCGGAACCACGACAAAAACAACTATGTCTCCAATTGCCTTTGAATTCTCCAAACCCTTCCCTTTACATTCTTGCAAGTTGCATGCTTTACTTTCCACTGCTCATATACTCTTTGCATGCTTGCTTGAATTGTGTTGAGATAGCTTGACTTGTGCTAAGTTAGCTACAATCTGCCAAAGACTAAAATTGGGAAAAGGATAAGTTCTTATTTGGTCAAGTAGTCTAATCACCCCCCTAGACATATTTTCGATCCTACAGCGGCCCTGCCCTGGCCTCCTCCCCTCTTCTCCACTAAGGCCCACTATGGCCCATTAAGCCCCCGGGGGGTTCCGGTAACCCTTCGGTACTCCGGTAAAATCCCGATTTCACCCGGAACACTTCCGATATCCAAATATAGGCTTCCAATATATCAATCTTCATGTATTGACCATTTTGAGACTCCTCTCCATGTCCGTGATCACATCCGGGACTCCGAACAACCTTCGGTATATCAAAACTCATAAACTCATAATATAATCGTCATTGAAACTTTAAGCGTGCGGACCCTACGGGTTCAACAACTATGTAGACATGACCAAGACACGTCTCCGGTCAATAACCAATAGCGGAACCTGGATGCTCATATTGGCTCCTACATATTCTACGAAGATCTTTATCGGTCAAACCGCATAACAACATACGTTGTTCCCTTTGTCATCGGTATGTTACTTGCCCAAGATTCGATCGTCAGTATCCCAATATCTAGTTCAATCTCGTTACCGGCAAGTCTCTTTACTCGTTATGTAATGCATCATTCTGTAACTAACTCATTAACTACATTGCTTGCAAGGCTTATAGTGATGTGCATTACCGAGAGGGCCCAGAGATACCTCTCCGACAATCAAAGTGACAAAATCTAATCTCGAAATACGCCAACCCAACATGTACCTTTGGAGACACCTGTAGAGCTCCTTTATAATCACTCAGTTACGTTGTGATGTTTGGTAGCACACAAAGTGTTCCTCCGGTAAACGGGAGTTGCATAACCTCATAGTTGTAGGAACATGTATAAGTCATGAAGAAAGCAATAGCAACATACTAAATGATCAAGTGCTAAGCTAACGGAATGGGTCAAGTCAATCACATCATTCTCCTAATGATGTGATCCCGTTAATCAAATGACAACTCATGTCTATGGTTAGGAAACATAACCATCTTTGATTAATGAGCTAGTCAAGTAGAGGCATAGTAGTGACATTATGTTTGTCTATGTATTCACACATGCATTATGTTTCCGGTTAATACAATTCTAGCATGAATAATAAACATTTATCATGATATAAGGAAATAAATAATAACTTTATTATTGCCTCTAGGACATATTTCCTTCAGTCTCCCACTTGCACTAGAGTCAATAATATAGATTACACAGTAATGATTCTAACACCCATGGAACCTTGGTGCTGATCATGTTTTGCTCGTGGAAGAGGCTTAGTCGACGGGGCTGCAACATTCAGATTCGTATGTATCTTGAAAATCTCTATGTTTCCCACCTGGACTTGGTCCCGAATGGAATTGAAGCGTCTCTTGATGTGCTTGGTCCTCTTGTGAAATCTGGATTCCTTTGCCAAGGCAATTGCACCAGTATTGTCACAGAAGATCTTCATTGGTCCCGATGCACTAGGTATGACACCTAGATCGGATATGAACTCCTTCATCCAGACTCCCTCATTTGCTGCTTCCGAAGCAGTTATGTACTCCGCTTCGCATGTAGATCCCGCCACGACGCTTTGTTTAGAACTGCACCAACTGACCGCTCCACTGTTCAATATAAACACGTATCCGGATCATCTATTAAGAATCGTCTGGAATAGTGTCAAAGCTTGCATCGACGTAACCATTTACGACTAGCTCTTTGTCACCTCCATAAACAAGAAACATATCCTTAGTCCTTTTCAGGTATTTCAGGATATTCTTGACCGCTGTCCAGCAATCCACTCCTGGATTACTTTGGTACCTCCCTGCTAAACTTATTGCTAAGCATACATCAGGTCTGGTACACAGCATTGCATACATGATAGAGCCTATGGCGGAAGCATAGGGAACATCTTTCATTTTCTCTCTATCTTCTGCTATGGTCGGGCATTGAGTCTGACTCAACTTCACACCTTGTAATACAGGCAAGAACCCTTTGTTTGCTTGATCCATTTTGAACTTCTTCAAAACTTTAACAAGGTATGTGCTTTGTGAAAGTCCAATTAAGCGTCTTGATCTATCTCTATAGATCTTGATGCCTAATATGTAAGCAGCTTCACCGAGGTCTTTCATTGAAAAACTTTTATTCAAGTATCCTTTTATGCTATCCAGAAAATCTATATCATTTCCAATTAACAATATGTCGTCTACATATAATATCAGAAATGCTACAGAGCTCCCACTCACTTTCTTGTAAATGCAGGCTTCTCCAAAAGTCTGTATAAAACCATATACTTTGATCACAGTATCAAAGCATTTATTCCAACTCCGAGAGGCTTGCACCAGTCCATAAATGGATCGCTGGAGCTTGCACTCTTTGTTAGCACCTTTTGGATCGACAAAACCTTCTAGTTGCACCATGTACAACTCTTCTTCCAAAAATCCATTCAGGAATGCAGTTTTGACATCCATTTGCCATATTTCATAATCATAACATGCGGCAATTGCTAACATGATTCGGACAAACTTAAGCATCGCTACGGGTGAGAAAGTCTCATCGTAGTCAACTCCTTGAACTTGTCAAAAACTTTTCGCAACAAGTCGAGCTTTGTAGACAGTTACATTACCATCAGCGTCAGTCTTCTTCTTGAAGATCCATTTATTCTCGATGGCTTACCGATTGTCGATGTCAAAACCGGCGGATCTCGGGTAGGGGGTCCCGAACTGTGCGTCTAGGCGGATGGTAACAGGAGACAAGGGACACGATGTTTTTACCCAGGTTCGGGCCCTCTCGATGGAGGTAAAACCCTACTCCTGCTTGATTGATATTGATGATATGGGTAGTACAAGAGTGGATCTACCACGAGATCAAGGAGGCTAAACCCTAGAAGCTAGCCTATGGTATGATTGTTGTAATGGTTGTTGTCCTACGGACTAAAACCCTCTGGTTTATATAGACACCGGGGAGGGCTAGGGTTACACAGAGTCGGTTACAATGGTAGGAGATCTACATATCCGTATCGCTAAGCTTGCCTTCCACGCCAAGGAAAGTCCCATCCGGACACGGGACAAAGTCTTCAATCTTGTATCTTCATAGTCTTGGAGTCCGACCGATGACGATAGTCCGGCTATCCGGACACCCCCTAGTCCAGGACTCCCTCAGTAGCCCCCGAACCAGGCTTCAATGACGATAAGTCCAGCATGTATGTAGTCTTTGGCGTTGCAAGGCGGGTTCTCCTTTAAGTTCCATGTACCTGCCGAACAGTGTCCGGCTTCCTTATCAATGTCGCGCTTCTTGGCTTCCACGCCCAATAATGGCCTCCTTCCACGCGTCGCACGAATGCGAAAAGCTAGGGTATCTTTTATGTTTTACCCCCTAGTTGCGCAAATAACCTGCCTATAAGAGAGGCAAGAATCCAGATCCAAATCACACCATCTTCCTTCCGCGAGTACTCATCGGAGCGCTTCTGACCAAAAATCCATTCCATCATGGACCGTCGACGCGGCTCCTCTTCTCGCGCTCCCAGCCCTCTGCCAGGAGATTGGAGGAG
This sequence comes from Triticum aestivum, assembly GCF_018294505.1. NCBI lineage: Eukaryota > Viridiplantae > Streptophyta > Magnoliopsida > Poales > Poaceae > Triticum > Triticum aestivum. Next base: position 144,981,350 of record NC_057798.1, read on the forward strand.
ATGTTCCGTCCCGCACAACGAGCTGGTGATGCTCCAAGCGGAGGGATATCTCCCTCCGGCCTTCATGGTTCCGGTTCGAGCCGGGCTGGCCACCTACAAAGTTGGGAAGCAAGCGGAGGCTACCCCAAGTCCCAACAAAGGGGAGCGGGTATGCTTCGTCCCCTATCTGATAAGGGGGCTCGGATTTCCTATACATCCGTTCCTCCGCGGGATCCTGGAGTTCTACGGACTCTAGCTCCATCACCTCACGCCCGCCTCTATCCTGCATATCGCGGGTTACGTAGCTCTTTGCGAGCTATTTCTGGGCGTCGAGCCCCATTTCGCGCTGTGGAAGAGGTTGTTCTGCCTTGTACCCCGCTCTCATGAGGGGTCCCTATATCAAGTGGGCGGTGCCAAAATATGGCGCATCACCGAGACCGGATATCCATCCGGAACCCCTAAGAAGGCGTCCAAAGACTGGCCTTCGGAATGGTTTTACGTAGAAGATGCTCCGCTGCCGGACCCTGTTCGGATCGGCCTCCCGGAGTTCAGTAATGCTCCTCTGAAGAAACGCCTTAGCTGGCGCCCACGGAGCCCCCAGCTGGAGGAAGACAAGAGCGTCCATTATTTGATGGGCCGGATAAGGTTACTGGCCCATTCTAGGTCGACCATGATTGGAGTCATGGCAACGTGCATTATGCGAGGGGTGCAGCCGCTGCAATACAGGGGCCACCCTATGTGGGATTTCAACGGGGAGGACGATGCCACCCGTCATGGCCGCAAAGGGCCGGGATCGGCCAAAGACCCGGCGAAGATCCTGTCCGGCCTGTACAAGGGGGAGAAGGAGGATTTCCTCCAGACGAGCCCGTTGAATGGGTTCTCCATGAATAACCCTCGGTGTTGGGTAAGCGAACACTTTGAGTGCCCGACCCATGCTTTCAAAGTTTAAGTTTCTTATATTATGCTTTCGACGCAGGAGCTGCGTCGAGTTGTGGAGGGCATGCTTAGTCCAGCTCCGCAACCCGAGGATCCAGAGAGATCCCAGGATCCGGCCTCCGAAGAGGACCCGGACATAAAGGTGGAGCTAATTGATGGGGTGTTCCACCAACTCAGCATGGACAATGCTTTAGTCGCCATTACGGCTGACTACCCCGGCCTATATCCGGCTTCCCAGGTGATTGTGACTGAAGTCCTGACACCATTATTTCTCCCTTGCTCATTTCTGACCCCCGTATATGATGGTGTTTTGCAGGAGGCGCCTTCAAGGCGGGAAGCCGAGCCCGCGGCGGCTGACCAACAAGGGTCAGTCCGGCCCAGTAGGCGGAAGAGGAGCGCGGCGCGAATTGAAACGTCGCCGCAAAGGTATAGCTCACAGTTCGTTATTTAGAGCAACGTTCCTAGGAAGCGTTTGAGTGCTCACGACTTTTGTAGGAGAAAAAGCGTCCGCCGGACTGCGAGCGTAGAGGTTGCCAAACCAGCCTCTACCAGCCAAGCTCCAGCACCTGGTCTGGAGGGGGAGGCGAGCGCAAGGCGCGAGCCGGATACTCCTCCAACGGAGGATGCCACAGACTGTCCGCCACCAAGTCTGAGGTGGAGAGCGCCATGAACCACAGGCGCCGCCGGACAGTTTTTTGTGACGCGTGCTTCTCCCCTGAGGCGTTGAATGCCTTTAACGCGGGGGAAGCGCACCTCCGTGCTGCTTAAGATGGTTTGACCAGAGCCACGGAGCAGTATGTAAAAGATAGACGTGTAAGAGATTTTAATAGTTGTATATGCCAGTAGCCCCCGAGACTTAAAGTAGTTATATTAACTGATTTAAGGATCATTTGAAACGCAGGATCTTACAGAGAAGAATACCCAACTGTCTCAGGAGCTGCAAGAGTGTAAGGCCCAACTCGAAGCCGCACTTGCTGCCGCAGGAGGAAACACAGAGACCCCTCCTAGTAACACATTATTTTAAAAAGATAAGTTGTGTGCGGCATGCGTGCAAGTCTAATAATGACATTGCAGGTGCTGCCGGACAGGATCCGGACAGGCAAGAACTACTGCGCCAGCTGTAGGCCGGCGAGAGGGTGCTGACGAGGGTGCAGCAGGAAAGGAACAAGCTTCAGAATGCCCACGCCCAGCTTGGAGAAGAGCTAAAAGGTGTACGGGCTGAGCTGTCTCAGTCCGTGAAGGAGAATCAGCGGCTTCGTCGCGGCATCTATAGTAAGTGGTTGAGCGAACGCCTTTGAAAAGAAGAGTTCAGCGAGGAAGTCAATTGACAAAAATATGTCTGTAGGTGTACTCACAGGTCGCCCTGCGGAGGAGATGCCCATATCAACGGGTGATCAACTTCTCGAGCTGGTGCAACTGCTCGAACAAGTTCGGCAGGCAATGAGCGGCGTCGTCCAGGCTTTATGGCCATCCCTTTCCCTGCCCGAGGGCCTTGGAGAGCTTGCAGAGAAGCTTCAGGGAGTGCGGCAGCGCTTCCGTTTATGGAAGATTTCGCCCTGCCGCCAGGGTGCCAGGGAGGCCTGGGCCATGGTAAAGACGCGGTACAAGAAGGCGGATCCCAACCACATGGCGGAGGTCGGACCTGTGGGGCCCGATGGGAAGGAGATCCCTGTGAGTTTAGTGTACGGCCAGGTAGAGTTGGCCGCTAAATTTTCCCAACGGGACTGTAAATTAGACAGCCTATTAGACGGGATTGAGGAAGAATACAGTTAGTATATTTGACAATGTATTGTTAAAATGACATGTAAAATGCCTTCTAGCCGGATTGTAGATCGTTTGTCTTTGCCGACCTTTTCACTTCAACCTCGGGACCCTAGAGTCCAGACTGTGTTCGAATACCTTCTCGGTTAAGAAACAACCGGGGCATGCATGGAGACCAGGCGTAGGGGTCATTAGTGCTTTATCAGACAAGTACCCAACTAGTTATGTTATATTACATGGTTAGTAAGAAACATCTTCCAGGGAGAATAGTTCCGTTAAGGGTTCCTTTCCCTGGGAGGCATGCCCTAAAGTGCATGTCCGGACTGCGAAAAGAGCAGAAAAACATCTAGGGGCAGACAAATAAGTAGGTAAAAAATCATCTTTCAAGTCACCGACCGAATATTCCCTTAAGAACGCTAGCTTTCGGCTTCACCCAGTCTGAGGTACACATCCGGCTGACCCGGCAGTAACAATCGCAGAGGTGCTCCCTTTACCTCCTAGCCGAACAATCGGGAACGCAGGGGTAAGCATAGGAGCCAGGCAACCCAGCTTGGCCAAAACTTAAGTCATATTGATGCATATACTGGTGAATAAAAGGTACACATGGAAGTTTGACACGCGTGTTGGGCATGAAGCCCTTATAATTAAGCTTCTGGTAAGGAAGCCCCCAGGTATAATGAGTGCGGATAGTACATCAATTACGTGCGAACGATGCACAAGTAAGCCTTTTAAGGCTTTGATGAATAGGGGTGAGAGAAAAAAGAGAAACAAAAGACAGCTGGAGTGTAAAAATTTGGACGGGGGAAGGGGACGAACTCTTAGTCCGGCGCTAGGCATAGAATCTTCGGAGGCGGGCTGCGTTCCATGGGTTCGGATCGAGTCGGTTGTCCGACGCATTTCGTAGACGGTATGTTCCGCCGGTCAAGACTTGATCGATAATGAAGGGGCCTTCCCATTTGGGCTTGAGCTTGTCCTTTTTCTTGTCCGGCAGGCGTAGAACTAGTTCGCCAACATTGCAAGTCTTGGCCCATACTTCTCTGCTTTGATATCTTCGGGCCTGCTGCTGATAGAATGCGGAACTAGCCTTGGCGACGTCGCGTTCTTCCTCCAATGCGTCCAAGCTGTCCTGCCGATCCATCTCGGCTTCTCTTTCTTCGTACATGCGCACTCGAGGTGAGTCATGAATGATGTCGCAGGGCAGAACTGCTTCTGCACCGTATACCATAAAAAATGGTGTGAATCCGGTAGTACGGTTGGGCGTTGTCCGCAGCCCCCAGAGTACGGAGTCGAGCTCCTCTACCCAGTGCATGTCAGATTTCGTAAGGGACTGCATTAGTCTGGGTTTGATGCCGCTCATAATTAGACCATTTGCTCGTTCCACTTGACCTTTGGTTTGAGGATGATAGACTGAAGCGTAATCAAGCTTAATGCCCATATTTTTGCACCATGATTTAACCTCGTCGGTCGTGAAGTTCGTGCCGTTATCGGTGATGATGCTGTGGGGGACACCATAACGGTGTACTACCCCGGATATGAAGTCTATCACTGGTCTAGACTCTGCCGTTTTAACTGGCTTGGCCTCTATCCATTTGGTGAATTTATCCACCATGACCAATAGGTACCTTTGCTTGTGGGTTCCCCCTTTAAGGGGTCCAACAATGTCAAGCCCCCAGACCGTGAACGGCCAGGTAATGGGTATAGTTTTGAGGGCGGTGGGTGGAATATGGCTCTGATTAGCAAAGAGCTGACAACCGACGCATCTTTGGACTAAGTCCTGAGCATCTGCCTGGGCCGTCGGCCAATAAAATCTTGTACATAATGCCTTTCCTACAAGGGCCCGAGCTGCGGCGTGGTGTCCGCCTAGTCCGGCATGAATTTCAGCCAGAAGGTTTCGCCCTTCCTCTTCGGAGATACACCTTTGAAGAACTCCGGTTGTGCTTTTCTTATAGAGTTCTCCCTCATGGACCTTGTAGGATTTGGATCGCCGAACTATGCAGCGGGCCTCATTTTGGTCTTCGGGAAGTTCCTGCCTAAGCAAGTAGGCTAGGAATGGCTCTGTCCACGAGGCGATTACTGCCATTATGTCATGGGCTGAAGGTGTTATTTCAATGGCTGAATCACCGATTATGTCAGATTGCTCTGTGTCGGTTGGTGCGGCTGCTTCCGGTTTGTTATTTCCGGACTCCTCTTCCCATAGTACAGATGGCTTAAACAGCCGTTCCAGGAAGATGTTTGGAGGGACAGCGTCACGTTTTGCGCCGATGCGTGCCAATACGTCGGCCGCTTGGTTATTATCCCTGGCTATGTGGTGGAATTCAAGTCCTTCGAACCGAGCTGACATTTTAAGGACATCGTTACGATAGGCTGCCATTTTCGGATCCTTGGCGTCAAAGTCTCCATTTACTTGGGATATTGCAAGGTTTGAGTCCCCGCGCACCTCTAGGCATTGAATGCCCATGGAGATTGCCATCCGGAGGCCATGTAAGAGGGCCTCGTACTCGGCTGCGTTGTTGGAGTCCGTGTACATTATCTGCAGTACGTATTGGACTGTGTCCCCGGTTGGGGACGTCAATACGACGCCAGCCCCCAATCCAGCCAACATTTTGGAGCCGTCGAAGTGCATAATCCAATTGGAGTATGCGCCATACTCTTTAGGGAGTTCGGCTTCAGTCCACTTAGTGACAAAGCCAGCCAAAACTTGCGACTTTATAGCTCGCCGAGGTTTGTAAGTTATATCGAATGGTAAGAGCTCAATGGCCCATTTAGCAATCCTGCCCGTCGCGTCGCGGTTGTTTATAATGTCGTTTAGGGGTACTTCGGAGGCCACTGTTATCGAACACTCTTGAAAGTAGTGTCGGAGCTTCCGGGATGCCATGAACACCGCATACAGTATCTTTTGATAGTGCGGGTAACGGGACTTGCAGGGAGTTAAAACAGTGGATACGTAGTACACTGGTTTTTGAAGAGGAAATTTATGCCCTTCTGTCTCTCGTTCTACGACGAGTACCGCGCTTACAACTTGATGTGTTGCCGCGATGTATAACAACGTTGCCAATATGGCTTTTATTTCTTCGAGTCCGGCAGTGGCAACATCCGTCCACTCGAAGTGTTCGGTGCGTCTGAGGAGGCGATAGAGGGGCAATGCCTTTTCTCCCAAATGGGAGATAAAGCGGCTTAGAGCCGCCATGCATCCAGTCAATTTTTGTATCTGTTTGAGGTCTTTTGGAATATCCAACTATGATAGAGCTCGGATCTTGGCCGGGTTCGCTTCGATTCCTCTACCGGATATAATGAAGCCCAGGAGCTTTCCGGCTAGTACACCGAAAACGCATTTCTCCGGATTCAGCTTGATGTCATATGCTCGGAGGTTGTCGAATGTGAGCCTCAAATCGTCCACTAGAGTTTCGACGTGTTTGGTTTTGACGACTACGTCGTCTACGTATGCCTCTACTGTTTTGCCGATCTGGGTGGCCAGACATGTCTGAATCATGCGCTGATATGTTGCGCCGGCATTTTTAAGTCCGAAGGGCATCGTGTTGAAGCAGAATGGTCCATATGGTGTAATGAATGCCGTTGTGGCTTGGTCTGCTTCCGCCATCTTGATTTGATGGTAGCCGGAGTATGCGTCCAGGAAGCACAATGAATCGTGCCGTGCAGTAGCATCGATTATTTGGTCGATGCGGGGGAGGGGGAAGGGATCCTTTGGGCAGGCCTTGTTGAGGTTGAGGGAGTCCTGGACTAGGGGGTGTCCGGACAGCCGGACTATCATCGTCCGCCGGACTCCAAGACTATGAAGATACAAGATTGAAGACTCCATCCCGTGTCCGGATGGGACTTTCCTTGGCGTGGAAGGCAAGCTTGGCGATACGGATATGTAGATCTCCTACCATTGTAACCGACTCTGTGTAACCCTAGCCTTCTCCGGTGTCTATATAAACTAGAGGGCTTTAGTCTGTAGGACACAACATACATTACAACAATCATACCATAGGCTAGCTTTAGGGTTTAGCCTCCTTGATCTCGTGGTAGATCCACTCTTGTACTACCCATATCATCAATATTAATCAAGCATGACGTAGGGTTTTACCTCCATCAAGAGGGCCCGAACCTAGGTAAAACATCGTGTCCCTTGTCTCCCGTTACCATCCGCCTAGACGCACAGTTCGGGACCCCCTACCCGAGATCCGCCGGTTTTGACACCGACATTGGTGCTTTCATTGAGAGTTCCTCTGTGTCATCACCAATAGGCTCGATGGCATCTTCAACCAACAACGTTGTCCAGGGTGAGACTCTTCTCCCCGGACAGATCTTCGTATTCAGCGGCTTCGCACTGCGGGCTAATTCGCTTGGCCATCTGGAGAAGATCGAAAGCTACGCCCCTGGCCATCAGGTCAGATTCGGAAGCCTAAACTTCACGGCCGACATCCGCGGGGACTTGATCTTCGACGGGCTTGAGCCACAGCCAAGCGTGACGCACTGTTACGATGGGCATGATCTAGCTCTGCCGCCAAACAGTGCCTCGGTGGTCGTGCAAGAATCCACTCCGGCCTTTAGACCAGAGCCGATCGCCCAGATCGAGGACCGGTGGTTGGACACCGCCTCGGGGGCTCCAACTTCCACGGTGATGGAGCCGAACACTACCCTTGTCCCTCGCGAAGCTCGTGACTCCGAGGTGCCGGACTCCATGCCGGACTCCGGACCTCCCGCGCCCCTGCCAATCGAATCTGATTGGGCGCTGGTTATGGAATTCACCGCCACGGACATCTTCCAACACTCGCCCTTTGGCGACATCCTAAATTCGCTAAAGCATCTCTCGCTATCCGAAGAGTCCTGGCCGGATTATGGCCAGGATGGTTGGGATACGGACGACGAAGAAATTCAGACCCCGCCCACCACCCACTTTGTAGCCACTATCGACGATCTAACCGACATGCTAGACTACGACTCCGAAGACATCGACGCTATGGACGACGATGCCAGAGACGAACAGGAACCAGCGCCTACAGGGCACTGGAAGACCACCTCGTCATACGACATATACATGGTGGACACCCCAAAAGATGGGGACGGCGAAGAAGCAGCGGAGGCAGATTCTTTAAAGAAACAGCCCAAGAGCCGTCGTCAGCGGCGCCGCTCTAAGTCCCGCCACAGCAAGAATGGAGATTCTGGCACAGGAGATAATAATACCCCAGAGAGTGCCGAAGATAATCCCCTCCAGCAAGACTCAGCGCAGGAGGATGCAGAAGCAAGCCCTCACGAGAGGGCGGCAGACGAAGAGGTCGAGGATTATAACTATATGCCTCCCTCCGAAGACGAGGCAAGCCTCAACGACGACGAATTCGTCGTGCCCGAGGATCCCGTCGAACAAGAGCGTTTGAAACGCAGGCTTATCGCCACGGCAAATAGCCTAAAGAAAAAGCAGTAGCAGCTTCAAGCTGATCAGGGGTGCTGGCCGATCGATGGACCGAGGTCCTCGCGGCCAAAGAATATAAACTCGAACGCCCCTCCAAAAGCTACCCAAGACGCAAGCTGCTCCCCGACTAGAGGAGGAAGCATACATACCTTCATCACCAGCGCACGATACGGGAGACCGACCACCACGTGGTCGCGACAGAGAGGCATCCAGGCCCTCAACCAAGACCGTACCTCGGCATCGCTCCAAAAGTACGAAGCCAAAAGGGAACGCGCCGGACTTGCGAGACGTATTGGAGGACAAAGCAAGGCAATCTAGATCCATCTACGGATCACGAGGGCACCCCACGACCCGCGATGAATACCGTCGCGTCGGATACAATAACCCCGGCTGGGCCGAACACAGCAGACAACGCTCTCTCGAGCTACGTCGTGATATTGCTCAATACAGAGGCGCCGCACACCCGTTATGCTTCACTGACGAAGTAATGGATCATCAAATCCCTGAAGGGTTTAAACCCGTAAACATCGAATCCTACGATGGCACTAGAGACCCCGCGGTTTGGATCGAAGATTATCTTCTTCACATCCATATGGCCCGCGGCGACGATCTCCATGCCATCAAGTATCTCCCACTCAAGCTTAAAGGACCAGCTCGGCATTGGCTTAACAGCTTGCCCACAGAGTCAATTGGGTGTTGGGAAGACCTGGAAGCCGCATTCCTCGACAACTTCCAGGGCACGTATGTGCGGCCACCAGATGCCGATGACCTCAGCCACATAATTCAGCAGCCAGACGAATCGGCCAGACAATTCTGGACACGGTTCTTGACAAAGAAAAACCAAATCGTCGACTGTCCGGATGCAGAGGCCCTTGCAGCCTTCAAACATAACATCCGCGACGAGTGGCTAGCCCGGCACCTGGGACAGAAAAAGCCGAAATCCATGGCAGCCCTCACATCATTAATGACCCGCTTTTGCACGGGAGAGGATAGCTGGCTAGCTCGCAACAACAACCTCAGTAAAAATTCTGGCAGTCCGGATACTAAGGACAACAATGGCAGGTCACGTCGAAACAAAAATAAATGCCGCATTAACAGCGATGACAAGGAGGATACGGCAGTCAATGCCGGATTCCGAGGCTCTAAACCCGGTCAACGGAAGAAGCCATTCAAAAGAACCACTCCGGGTTCGTCCAATTTGGACCGAATACTCGACCACCTATGCCAGATACATGGCACCCCTGAAAAGCCAGCTAATCACACCAACAGAAATTGCTGGGTGTTCAAGCAGGCAGGCAAGTTAATTGCTGAAAACAATGACAAGGGGCTAAACAGCGACGACGAGGAAGAGACCCGACCGCCGAACAATAGAGGACAGAAGGGTTTCCCCCCACAAGTGCGGACGGTGAACATGATTTACGCAACCCATATACCCAAGAGGGAACGGAAGTGTGCACTAAGGGACGTCTATGTGATGGAGCCAGTCGCCCCGAAGTTCAATCCATGGTCCTCTTGTCCAATCACTTTCGATCAAAGAGACCATCCGACCAGCATACGCCATGGCAGATTCGCCGCATTGGTTTTAGACCCAATCATCGATGGATTTCACCTCACGGGAGTCCTGATGGACGGCGGCAGTAGCCTGAACCTGCTTTATTAGGATACAGTGCGCAAGATGGGCATAGACCCCTCAAGGATTAAACCTACAAAGACAACCTTTAAAGGTGTCATACCAGGTGTGGAAGCCAATTGTACAGGCTCAGTCACACTGGAAGTGGTCTTCGGATCCCCGGACAATTTCCGGAGCGAGGAGTTAATCTTCGACATAGTCCCGTTCCGCAGCGGCTATCACGCTCTGCTCGGACGAACCGCGTTTGCAAAGTTCAACGCGGTACCGCATTATGCATACCTCAAGCTCAAGATGCCAGGCCCTCGTGGAGTCATCACGGTCAAAGGAAATACGGAACACTCCCTCCGAACGGAGGAACATACAGCGGCTCTCGCGGCAGAAGTACAGAGCAGCCTTTTAAGGCAATTTTCGAGTCCGGCCGTTAAACGGCCGGATACAGCAAAACGCGCCCGAAGCAATACCAACCAAGACCACCTGGCATGATCAGAGCACGCGTAGCAGTGCGGCCCTAACCCCCGCCCTCGCATGATTGCAAGAACAACCCTTCGCGTACATCATTACGCTTTGGAGATACCATGGGCGCAGGGGAAGGGGCACGATCACAATGGACCCAGAGTGCGGGTCGACCACACCAGGGGCTCGCAAGTGTGCCCCCCTTTCTTTTATTATTATTATTTTCCTTCTCTGAATACACAGGACCCCGTTAACAAGAGGCCCTGTCCGGCGGTGAATCTGCCGAACTCACGATGCAACAGCCATGGAAGAAAGAAGGCTGCGACGAACACTCAGGTGGTCTCAATTACGAGCATTAAATTCGATTATATACACCAAGTCCGCAGCTCATCCCTGGAGGGGGACATGTTTAATTAGTCCAAATCCCTTGCTTACCGCACTATTTGTATCAGTCCTCACTCATTGCAGACTTCTTTAATAAATAATGCAGAACCTTTTTTGACTGCAATTACATTACTTTTTATATATATGTTCATTACATGACATCTTGCACCCGTATATTTTGGTATGGCCTAATACACCAGGGGCTTATGTTCCCCACATTATGGTGTGATAAGTCCGAACACTTTCATAAGTGCGGCACCCCGAACTTATAGCATTATATGAATCGGCTCCGAATCATGTCTTGGGTCAATAGTTGGGTTTGCCCGGCTCCCATGTTTTGGTGCCTTACGTTCCGTTCTGTCGGCTAAGGTGGCACTGGGAGAACCACTGCGATTGCGCCCCGGTTGAGCTGGGCGAGCGCCTTAGTGGAGAAAGCTAAAACTGACCGGCATGATAAGGCGAGAGACTGGTCGCTGTTCGAGAGGTCTTTTCGGGTCCTTAAAGACTCATGCCGCTTCGAGCGAAGTTCCGGATAATGTCCGACGAAGGCGTGGATAGCGCCCCGGATTCGGTCTTCCGAATACCAGGGGCTTCACCGAAATTTAAAATTATAGAATTCTATGGCTAAGTGAGAGTGTTCAAGCATTATAAGTCCGGTTGCCTTGTTCGTTGTGTTGAGCGCCTCCCTAGATGGACCCAAAAATGGGAACAAGAGTGCTCAAGTTTATCCCGAACACCCCAGCACTCGCAGCTCGGGGGTTGAAGCCAACGACTTGCCATCTCTCAGATTTTATAAACGGCCGCACAGAAGGTAATATTTTAAATTAAACAAGCGTTGCTCAAGGCGCATATGAACAAAGTTTTCAGCGCACACGATAATACATAGCGAGTTTTACTCAAAAATTACATCTCTAGGGCATTCATCCGCAATATCGCGGGCTCCCTTCAGGACAGTTTTATAATACATTTCGGGCATGCGGTACTCCTTGCCCGGTGGCGGTGGGTCAGTGAGAAGCTTCTCCGCATCCAGCCTGCCCCAATGCACCTTTGTGCGGGCAAGGGCCCGACGAGCACCTTCAATACAGGCAGAGCGCTTGATGACCTCCACCCAGGGGCACGCATCCACCAGCCGCCGCACGAGGCCGAAGTAGCTCCCAGGCATGGCCTGTCCAGGCGACAGCCGGACTGTAAGGCCCTTCATGGCCTCCTCAGCTACCTTGTGGAGTTCGACCAGCTGCTTCAATTGGTCGCTTGGGGGCACCGAATGGCTGGCCTCAGCGTACTGAGACCGGAAGACCTTCTCCGTTGAGCTCCCCTCCTCGCCACAGTAGAATGCGGCGGCATCGGACACACTGCGCGGCAGATCTGCAAACGCCCCTGGAGAGCTCCGAATGCGGGTAAGTGTCAGGTAGTTTACATTAACATGCTTGCTTTGCATGAAAAATGCCTTACCCGCCGCTATCTTCTTTAAATCTTCAACCTCCTGAAGGGCCTTACGGGCCTCGGCCTTGGCGGACTCGGCACTTTCGAGAGCCGAGGCAAGCTCGGACTCTCGAGTCTTGGAGTCACGCTCCAAGCTCTCATGCTTCTCCATGAGAGCCTGGAGCTCTTGCCGTACTTCCGCCACCTGCGCCTCCTGCTTTTCTCGCTCTGCCTGTTCTACGGCCGCACTGCATTCGGCCGCGGACACAGCCTCCTTCAGGGCCACCACCTCGTTCGTGGCCCCTGCAATACCCATATTATCCTTGTTAATTTTATTGCAACCAAAATCCTTTTATTTAAGGTCACTATTCAAAGCGGTGTTAATCACCTTCTTTGTCCTCGAGCTGCTTCTTGGCATGGCCGAGCTCTTGCTCAGACCGCTCGAGATCCTGCTTCAATGCACCGACCTCCGCAGTCAGTGCGGCAGAGGTCAGCAGTGCAGCCTGCAAACCCATATTGACATATTTAAAGCAACCCTGTGTATATCTTCTTAGATCCTCAGTCCGGCTTTTCTTTCCGAACACCGAACTGAGCATCAGGGGCTACTGTCTATGCGGTATTACATTACATAATTATAACTTCTTACCTCAAAGCCTGTTAGAAGGCTGCTGCAGGCTTCGGTCAGCCCGCTTTTGGCAAGCTGAACCTTCTGAATCACCGCACTCATGATAGTGCGGTGTTCTTCCTCGATGGAAGCGCCTTTGAGCGCCTCCAGCAAGTTGTCCGGCGCCTCCGGTTGGACGGAGGTGCCGGCGTCACGGTCTTGCCCTTCTTTCGAAGGGGCCGTCGGCCGGACTCCGGAACCATTGCAGGTTCCGATGTAGAGTCCGGCGCAAAGTCCAGGAGGTTGCCTTGCGGCGCCTCCGGAGCCTTCTCTTGATGGGCCCCCCTCTGGGATCCCACCTCGGCGTCCTCATCGGCGCGGGTGGTGGAGGCAGTCGGAAGTGAATCCACATCCGTTGGGGCCAACGAGCCGCTCGATGAAGCAGGGAGATCATCATCGGCCGGACTGCGGACAGTATGCGGCATTAGTAGGACACTATGTGACATGAAAGAAATTGCATGTCAGGGATCCAGATACTTACGATCTCGCCGGAGGCCTGGCCCTTGACGGCCACTCCTCCTCGCCAACGTCGATTTTGCCGGAGCTGTCCGGGGGAATAGTTCTCCCCCTCTTGGACCCTTCGGCCTCCCCTGTTGGGGAAGCTTTCCTCTTCCTCTCTCCCTCCTCCGGGAGAGAGTCTTCTTCCTCCTCCTCGTCTTCGGGGGAGGATTCCACCTCGTCGTCGGACACCTGATTACGGGAACTCTTTCGAGTCCCCGTGGCCACCTTCTTGGCCTTCTTCTCCGGCACCACGTGCGGTGTCGGAACCAGCAGCCCTGCTAGACGGGGGTCCGCTAGGTCTTCTGGCATGGGAGCTGGGCAGATGAGCTGCTCGGCCTTCTTCATCCATTCCTGTCGAAGGAAGAGAGAGATTGAAACCCTCTTAAAATCGATCTATTTACCATAAGTGCCCCGTAAAGGGGTTGAATCACTTACCTCGTCAACTGGATGCTGCGAGCGAAATCCGCGATCTTCCGTCGCGGATGCGGGGGCTTCGGCACCCTTAAACAGCACCCTCCAGGCGCCTTCGTACATCGTGTCGAAGAGCCCGCTTAGCTCCTGGTGCTGTTCCGGATTAAACTCTCACAGATTGAATGCCCGTTCTTGGCATGGGAGGATCCGGCGGATGAGCATGACTTGGACCACGTCGACAAGCCTGAGCTTATTGTTCACCAGCTTCTGGATACAGGCTCGGAGTCCCGTCAGCTCCTTCGGATTGCCCCACAACAAGCCCTTCTATTTCCAGGAGGTGAGCTGCGTGGAGAGGCTAGATCTGAACTCGGGGGCCACCGCCCACGTGGGTTTGCGCGGCTCGGTGATATAGAACCACCCCAGTTGCCACCCCTTAATGGAGTCCACGAAGGCCCCTTCGAGCCAAAGAACGTTGGGCATCTTGCCCAACATGGCACCTCCGCATTCCGCTTGCGTGCCCTTCACAACCTTCGGCTTGACGTTGAAGGTCTTGAGCCATAGGCCGAAGTGGGGCCGGATGCAGAGGAAGGCCTCACACACGACGATAAACACCGAGATGTTGAGGATGAAGTTCGGCGCCAGATCATGGAAATCCAGGTCGTAGTAGAACATGGCCCCCGGACAAAAGGGTGAAGTGGAAAGCCCAGTCCGCGGAGGAAGTGGGGGAGGAAAACGACCCTCTCATGGGGCCCGGGGGTAGGGATGAGCTGCCCCTCGTCGGGCAGCCGATGCGCGATGTCGCCGGAAAGGTATCCGGTGCTGCGCAGCTTGGTGATGTGCTCCTCCTTAACGGTGGAGGCCAACCATTTGCCTCCCGCTCCGGACATGGTCGGAGAAGGTCGAGGCGAGATGCGCGAGCTTGGGCGTTGGAGCTTGAGTGCGCGGAGATGGATAAGCAAAGGAGGAAGAAGGCGTAGGTGAGAAGGTGAATCCTTATCCCTAATATATAGGCGGGCGAAAACTGTGCGTCCCCCACTGGCCTGGTAAAACTCGCTTATCTCCCAAGCGCCACCATCAATGGCGCGGTTGGGTTACCCACGTCCGTATTGATGAGAATCCCGGAATAAGGGGAACATGATCTCTCCTTCGACAGGACGTGCCAAGGAAACCGCTTCTCTAAACGTGCTGAGGTGGTATAATAAAAAATGATTCAAGTAAAGGCTTGGTAGCGGTGTGATGTCATGCCGCATAATACGTCAGCAGATTGGACTTGTGTACATTTTATTCTCTCTACGGTGGAATGTGGAATTTATTTTGCAGAGCCGGACACTATCCTGGTGTTCATGATCTTCTCTGGATTATTCAAGGGAGGAACCCGCCTTGCAATGCCAGACATTATGCGCGCCGGACTTATCGTCATTGAAGCCTGGTTCAGGGGCTACTGAGGGAGTCCTGGACTAGGGGGTGTCCGGACAGTCGGACTATCATCGTCCGCCGGACTCCAAGACTACGAAGATACAAGATTGAAGACTCCGTCCTGTGTCCGGATGGGACTTTCCTTGGCGTGGAAGGCAAGCTTGGCGATACGGATATGTAGATCTCCTACCATTGTAACCGACTCTGTGTAACCCTAGCCTTCTCCGGTGTCTATATAAACCGGAGGGCTTTAGTCCGTAGGACAC
This sequence comes from Triticum aestivum, assembly GCF_018294505.1. Lineage (NCBI taxonomy): Eukaryota > Viridiplantae > Streptophyta > Magnoliopsida > Poales > Poaceae > Triticum > Triticum aestivum. The sequence continues at coordinate 144,996,586 of NC_057798.1, forward strand.
AACATACATTACAACAATCATACCATAGGCTAGCTTTAGGGTTTAGCCTCCTTGATCTCGTGGTAGATCCACTCTTGTACTACCCATATCATCAATATTAATCAAGCAGGACGTAGGGTTTTACCTCCATCAAGAGGGCCCGAACCTGGGTAAAGCATCGTGTCCGTTGTCTCCTGTTACCATCCGCCTAGACGCACAGTTCGGGACCCCCTACCCGAGATCCGCCGGTTTTAACACCGACAGAGGTCTTTAAAATCGACACATAGGCGCCAGGATTTGTCCTTCTTTGGTACCATTACCAGGTTTGCTAGCCAATCCGGATGTTTGATGTCTCTGATGAATCCGGCTTCCAATAGTTTGGCTAGTTCTTCTCCCATTGCCTATCTTTTGGGTTCAGAAAATCGTCGAAGAGCCTGTTTGACTGTCTTGAACCCTTTTAGGATATTTAGGCTATGCTCTTCCAATCTGCGTGGGATTCCCGGCATATCTGAAGGGTGCCAGGGGAAAATGTCCCAATTTTCCCGAAGGAATTCTCGCAGTGCGGCGTCTACATCAGGGTTTAACTGTGCCCCGATGGAGGCCGTCTTTCTCGGGTCCGTTGGATGGACCTGGAATTTTACTATTTCGTCCGCTGGTTTAAAGGAGGTGGACTTGGATCTCTTATCGAGTATCACATCGTCCCTATTCACCGTAGAGCACAGCGCGGTGAGTTCTTCTCCCGCTAGGGCTTCGGATAGTGCCTCCAGGGCTAATGCGGCTGTCTTGTTTTCGGCGCGGAGTGCTATGTCCGGATCACTAACGAGAGTGATTATTCCGCCGGGCCCAGGCATTTTGAGCTTCATGTACCCGTAACGGGGTACGGCTTGAAAAATTGTGAATGCCTCTCGTCCTAATATAGCGTGATATCCGCTGCTGAACAGGGCCACTTGGAACGTGACTTCTTCGGACCTGTAATTGTCCGGCGAGCCGAACACCACATCAAGTGTGATTTTCCCGGTGCAGCACGCTTCCCGGCTAGGGATTATTCCTCTGAAGGTTGTGCTGCTTCGCTCAATGCGGCTCCAGTCTATTTCCATTTTTTGAAGAGTTTCCTCGTAGATGAGGTTTAATCCGCTGCCGCCATCCATGAGTACCTTGGTAAGTCGAAAGCCATCCACTATTGGACTAAGGACCAATGCGGCTGGTGCTCGGGCTGTTCGGAATTTAGGTTCGTCGCTGGCGTTGAAGGTGATGGCCTTGTCGCTCCAAGGATTTGTTGTTGCTACTTGGTAGACTTTGGCGAGGCTGCGGATTCTTCGTTTCCGCATATTGTTTGATGCGGAAGTTTCGAAGACTGTTGATACCGTACCGGTATTGTTGGAGTGGTTTGCCGGGGCTAGAAGCTCCTCGCCACTTTTGGCCACCTGCCGTAATATCCAACATGCTCGAAGGCTATGTGTTGGGGTGGCGCCCTCTGTACTGTGAATTTTACAGGGTCCGCTAAGCCATCCCTCCAGTACGGTTCCGTGCCCTTTATGTGGTTTTTGCTTTTTGGTTTTTGTACCTGGTGCCTGAGTGTAATGCACCCTTTTGTTGCGGACTAGGGTTGTATTCGGGGCCGGATTGTCCCAAAACTTATTTTTGGTCTTCCAGAAACTCTCCATCGCACAGTACTTTCATACTATGGACGCCAGGTCGGCGAAGCCTGTGATTTCACGACGGCTGACGGCGTTCAATATTCCCTCGTCCATGCAATTATTGCAAAAAATTGAGATTGCGTTTTCCTCTCGGCAGTCCTTTATCCTGTCCATAACCAGGAGGAATCTGGCCCAGTAATGATGTACTGTTTTAGCAGGCTCTTGCCGGATTAGAGATAGATGGCATATGTCTGGGTGGGTGGGTGGAATTGAGTCCGGAACCCTACCCATCTCAAGGCTCAAGGGCCGAGAAGTTTCCGAATTTGGAAGCTTGGAAAGTGGAACATTGTCCAACGAGTCCGGTCCGATGCCTGACTTTAGGTTCAGCGCTTGATCGAAGTCCGTCCCTCCGCGGGAATCCGGCATGGAGGGTTCGGAAGCCCGGACATGACTAGTTTTCAATATAGGAGAAGAGTCGCCGTGATGTTCCTCTACCACCACGATGTGGTGGGTAACCTGGGGAGAGTTAATCTCTCTCAGATCGGTTTTAAGCCCAATCTGATTGTAGTCTGTAGTGACTCCCAGGGCGGCGATGCGATCCAAGAGTTCGTTTACGGACGAGAGCTCTGTTGGATCCAGCTGCTCGGCGAATTCCGAGTTGACGTGAAGATTGCTTTTGATGACCCGAGAGGTCATCGTCGAAGTGGTGGCCGAACAGGTGGTCATGATAAAACCACCTAGCCGGATAGTTTGGCCGGCGGCCAAGGCTCCTTTGGCGAAGATACCGTCCTTGAAGACGAGAAGAGGCATCCTTCCTATCGGTGACGGCATAGAGGATCTCTCAATGAAAGCACCAATGTCGGTGTCAAAACCGGCGGATCTCGGGTAGGGGGTCCCGAACTGTGTGTCTAGGCGGATGGTAACAGGAGACAAGGGACACGATGTTTTTACCCAGGTTCGGGCCCTCTCAATGGAGGTAAAACCCTACTCCTGCTTGATTGATATTGATGATATGGGTAGTACAAGAGTGGATCTACCACGAGATCAAGGAGGCTAAACCCTAGAAGCTAGCCTATGGTATGATTGTTGATAATGGTTGTTGTCCTACGGACTAAAACCCTCCGGTTTATATAGACATCGGGGAGGGCTAGGGTTACACAGAGTCGGTTACAATGGTAGGAGATCTACATATCCGTATCGCCAAGCTTGCCTTCCACGCCAAGGAAAGTCCCATCCGGACACGGGACGAAGTCTTCAATCTTGTATCTTCATAGTCTTGGAGTCCGGCCGATGACGATAGTCCGGCTATCCGGACACCCCCTAGTCCAGGACTCCCTCACCGATCATCAGGCAAGTCAACCAAAGTCCATACTTTGTTCTCGTACATGGATCCCATCTCAGATTTCATGGCCTCAAGCAATTTTGCGGAATCTGGGCTCTTCATCACTTCCTCATAGTTCGTAGGTTCGCCATGGTCAAGTAACATGACTTCCAGAATAGGATTACCATACCACTCTGGAGGAGATCTTACTCTGGTTGACCTACGAGGTTCTGTAGTAACTTGATCTGAAGTTTCATGATCAATATCATTAACTTCCTACTGATTGGTGTAGTCGTCATAGGAACCGGTTTTTGTGATGAACTATTTTCCAATAAGGGAGCAGGTACAGTTACCTCATCAAGTTCTACATTCCTCCCACTAACTTCTTTCGAGAGAAACTCCTCTAGAAAGGATCCGATTTCAACAACAAAAGTATTGCCTTCAGATCTGTGATAGAAGGTGTACCCAATAGTCTCTTTTGGCTATCCTATGAAGACACATTTCTCCGATTCGGGTTCGAGCTTATCTGGTTGAAGTTTCTTCACATAAGCATCGCAGCCCCAAACTTTAAAAAACTACTTTGGTTTCTTGCCAAACCACAGTTCATAAGGCGTCGTCTCAACGGATTTTGATGGTGCCCTATTTAACGTGAATGTGGCCGTCTCTAAAGCATAACCCCAAAACGATAGCGGTAAATCAGTAAGAGACATCATAGATCGCACCATATATACTAAAGTATGATTACGATGTTCGGACACACCATTACATTGTGGTGTTCCGGGTGGCGTGAGTTGCGAAACTATTCCGCATTGTTTCAAATGTAAACCAAACTCGTAACTCAAATATTCTCCTCCATGATCAGATCATAGAAACTTTATTTTCTTGTTACGGTGATTTTCCTCTTCACTCTAAAATTCTTTGAACTTTTCAAATGTTTCAGACTTGTGTTTCATTAAGTAGATATACCCATATCTGCTCAAATCATCTGTGAAGGTAAGAAAATAACGATACCCGCCACGAGCCTCAGTATTCATTGGACCACACACATCAGTATGTACGATTTCCAACAAATCAGTTGCTCGCTCCATAGTTCCGGAGAACGGCGTTTTAGTTATCTTGCCCATGAGGCACGGTTCGCAAGTACCAAGTGATTCATAATCAAGTGATTCTAGAAGTCCATTAGTATGGAGTTTCTTCATGCGTTTTACACCAATATGACCTAAACGGCAGTGCCACAAATAAGTTGCACTATCATTATCAACTCTGCATATTTTGGCTTCAACATTATGAATATGTGTATCACTACTATCGAGATTTAATAAAAATAGACCACTCTTCAAGGGTGCATGACCATAAAAGATATTACTCATATAAATAGAACAACCATTATTCTCTGATTTAAATGAATAACCATCTCGCATCAAACAAGATCTAGATATAATGTTCATGCTCAACCCTGGCACCAAATAACAATTATTCAGGTCTAAAACTAATCCCGAAGGTAGATGTAGAGGTAGCGTGCCGACCGCGATCACATCGACTTTGGAACCATTTCCCACGCGCATCGTCACCTCGTCCTTAGCCAATTTTCGCTTAATCCATAGTCCCTGTTTCGAGTTGCAAATATTAGCAACAGAACCAGTATTAAATACCCACGTGCTACTGCGAGCATTAGTAAGGTACACATCAATAACATGTATATCACATATACCTTTGTTCACCTTGCCATCCTTCTTATCCGCCAAATACTTGGGGCAGTTCCGCTTCCAGTGACCAGTCTGCTTGCAGTAGAAGCACTCAGTTTCAGGCTTAGGTCCAGATTTGGGTTTCTTCTCTTGAGCAGCAACTTATTTGCCGTTCTTCTTGAAGTTCCCCTTCTTCTTCCCTTTACCCTTTTTCTTGAAACTGGTGGTCTTATTGACCATCAACACTTGATGCTCCTTCTTGATTTCTACCTCCGCAGCCTTTAGCAATACGAAGAGCTCGGGAATAGTCTTATCCATTCCTTGCATATTACAGTTCATCATGAAGCTCTTGTAGCTTGGTGGCAGTGATTGAAGAATTCTGTCAATGACACTATCATCAGGAAGATTAACTCCCAATTGAATCAAGTGATTATTATACCCAGACATTTTGAGTATATGTTCACTGACAGAACTATTCTCTTCCATCTTGCAGCTACAGAACTTATTGGAGACTTCATATCTCTCAATCCAGGCATTTGCTTGAAATATTAACTTCAACTCCTGGAACATCTCATATGCTCCATGACATTCAAAACATCGTTGAAGTCCCGGTTCTAAGCCGTAAAGCATGGCACACTGAACTATCGAGTAGTCATCAGCTTTGCTCTGCCAGACGTTTTTAACGTCATTAGTTGCATCTGCAGCAGGCCTGGCACCCAGCGGTGCTTCCAGGACGTAATTCTTCTGTGCAGCAATGAGGATAATCCTCAAGTTACGGACCCAGTCTGTCTAATTGCTACCATCATCTTTCAACTTAGCTTTCTCAAGGAATGCATTAAAATTCAACGGAACAACAACACGAGCCATCTATCTACAACAAACATAGACAAGCAAAATACTATCAGGTACTAAGTTCATGATAAATTTAAGTTCAATTAATCATATTACTAAAGAACTCCCACTTAAACAGATATCCCTCTAATCATCTAAGTGATCACGTGATCCAAATCAACTAAACCATGTCCGATCATCACGTGAGATGGATTAGTTTTCATTGGTGAACATCACTATGTTGATCATATCTACTATATGATTCACGCTCGACCTTTCGGTCTCAGTGTTCTGAGGCAATATCTGTATATGCTAGGCTCGTCAAGTTTAACCTGAGTATTCTGTTGTGCAACTGTTTTGCACCTGTTGTATTTGAACATAGATCCTATCACACCCGATCATCACATGGCGTCTCAGCACGAAGAACTTTCGCAACGGTGCATACTCAGGGAGAACACTTATACCTTGAAATTTAGTGAGAGATCATCTTATAATGCTACTGTCAATCAAAGCAAAATAAGATGCATAAAGGATAAACATCACATGCAATCAATATAAGTGATATGATATGGCCATCATCATCTTGTGCTTGTGATCTCCATCTCCGAAGCACCGTCATGATCACCATCGTCACTGGCGTGACACCTTGATATTCGTCGTAGCATTGTTGTCATTTCGCCACCTATTGCTTCTACGACTATCGCTACCGCTTAGTGATAAAGTAAAGCAATTGCAGGGCGATTGCATTGCATACAATAAAGCAACAACCATATGGCTCCTGCCAGTTGCCGATAACTCGGTTACAAAACATGATCATCTCATACAATAAAATATAGCATCTCGTCTTGACCATATCACATCACAACATGCCCTGCAAAAACAAGTTAGACGTCCTCTACTTTGTTGTTGCAAGTTTTACGTGGCTGCTACGGGCTTAGCAAGAACCGTTCCTACCTACGCATCAAAACCACAACGATAGTTCATCAAGTTAGTGATGTTTTAACCTTTGAGTTCTAGCACACGTTCAGCTCGATGATGTCCCTCGAACTCTGATCCAGCCAAGTGTCGAGGGAGAGTTCCGTCAGCACGACGACATGGTGACGATGATGAAGTTCTACCGTTGCAGGGCTTCACCTAAGCACCGCTACAATATTATCGAGGAGGACTACGGTGGAGGGGGCACCGCACACGGCTAAGAGATCAATGATCTGTTGTTTTTGTGTCTAGAGGTGCTCCCCTGCCCCCGTATATAAAGGAGCAAGGGGGGAGGGGGCGGCCGGCCAGGAGGAGGCGCGCCAGGAGGAGTGGGAGTAGGACTCCCTTCCTTGTTGGATTAGGAGAAGGGGGGAAAGAGGAGGGAGAGAGAGGTAGGAAAGGGGGGCGCCGCCCCCCTCTCCTTGTCCTATTTGGACTAAGGGGGGAGGGGCGCGCGGCCCTGCCCTGGCCTCCTCTCCTCTTCTCCACTAAGGCCCACTATGGCCCATTAAGCCCCCAGGGGGTTCCGGTAACCCCTCGGTACTCCGGTAAAATCCCGATTTCACCCGGAACACTTCCGATATCCAAATATAGGCTTCCAATATATCAATCATCATGTTGTGACCATTTTGAGACTCCTCGTCATGTCCGTGATCACATCCGGGACTCCAAACAACCTTCGGTACATCAAAACTCATAAACTCATAATATAATCGTCATTGAAACTTTAAGCGTGTGGACCCTACGGGTTCGAGAACTATGTAGACAAGACCGAGACACGTCTCCGGTCAATAACCAATAGCGGAACATGGATGCTCATATTGGCTCCTACATATTCTATGAAGATCTTTACCGGTCAAACTGCATAACAACATATGTTGTTCCCTTTGTCATCGGTATGTTACTTGCCCGAGATTCGATCGTCGGTATCCCAATACCTAGTTCAATCTCGTTACCGGCAAGTCTCTTTACTAGTTATGTAATGCATCATTTCATAACTAACTCATTAGCTACATTTCTTGCAAGGCTTATAGTGATGTGCATTACCGAGAGGGCCCAGAGATACCTCTCCGACAATCAGAGTGACAAAACCTAATCTCAAAATACGCCAACCAAACATGTACCTTTGGAGACAACTGTAGAGCTCCTTTATAATCACCCATTTACGTTGTGACGTTTGGTAGCACACAAAGTGTTCCTCCGGTAAACGGGAGTTGCATAATCTCATAGTTGTAGGAACATGTATAAGTCATGAAGAAAGCAATAACAACATACTAAACGATCAAGTGCTAAGCTAACGGAATGGGTCAAGTCAATCACATCATTCTCCTAATGATGTGATCCCGTTAATCAAATGACAACATATGTCTATGGTTAGGAAACATAACCATCTTTGATTAATGAGCTAGTCAAGTAGAGGCATACTAGTGACATTATGTTTGTCTATGTATTCACACATGCATTATGTTTCCGGTTAATACAATTCTAGCATGAATAATAAACATTTATCATGATATAAGGAAATAAATAATAACTTTATTATTGCCTCTAGGGCATATTTCCTTCACTAGGCTCAACGTTCATGGCTGCTTTGAGTGAGTCTTCGTCTCCCGGTTGTGCGGCTCAGCGATGTCGGGGTCATCGATGGATCTGAAGAAAATATGCCCTAGAGGCAATAATAAACTTGTTATTTATATTTCCTTATATCATGATAAATGTTTATTATTCATACTAGAATTGTACTAACCGGAAACTTAGTACATGTGTGAATACATAGACAAACAAAGTGTCCCTAGTATGCCTCTACGTGACTAGCTCGTTAATCAAAGATGGTTAAGTTTCCTGACCATAGACATGTGTTGTCATTTGATGAACGGGATCACATCATTAGAGAATGATGTGATGTACAAGACCCATCCATTACCTTAGCATTATGATCGTTTAGTTTTATTGCTATTGCTTTCTTCATGACTTATACACATTCCTCTAACTATGAGATTATGCAACTCCTGAATACCGGAGGAACACCTTGTGTGCTGTCAAACGTCACAACGTAACTGGGTGATTATAAAGATGCTCTACAGGTGTCTCTGAAGGTGTTTGTTGAGTTGGCATAGATCATTAGGATTTGTAACTCCGTGTATCGGAGAGGTGTCTCTGGGCCCTCTCAGTAATGCACATCACTATAAGCCTTGCAAGCAATGTGACTAATGAGTTAGTTGCGGGATGATGTATTACGGAACGTATAAAGAGACTTGCCAGTAATGAGATTGAACTAGGTATGATGATACCGATGATCGAATCTCGGGCAAGTAACATACTGATGACAAAGGGAATGACGTATGTTGTAATGCGGTTTGACCGAGAAAGATCTTCGTAGAATATGTAGAAACCAATATGAGCATCCAGGTTCTGCTATTGGTTATTGATCGCAGATGTGTCTCGGTCATGTTTGCATAGTTCTCGAACCCGTACGGTCCGCATGCTTAACGTTCGGAGCTACGGAGCTGGAGCACCTTTGCCGCCATCAATGGCGTGTCTTGGATTGGATCTGGGGATCAGGGAGGGAGGCGAACGAATCGAGTTGGAGCCTCTGCCCCCCACCGCAAGCGTTTTTATTCATCGGAGAGCTCCTGGTTCTTGCCGGACTCGGATTACCAGCTGTCGCCGACTGAACTGGAAATGAACTCGAAATCAAATTCACAGGGGCCAAGCCCTTGGCCGTGCACCAGCCAAGTGGGGCAGGCGATGCCACCGCGCTGGCCTGACCGACGTACGGGTCGGTGTGCGGCCACGGCCATTCCATTAGCGGGCAAGCGCAGGTACCCGAGCTCCTCCACGACACCGTCACCCAACGCGCCCACACGGCGCGGCTCTGTTCCTCTGTTCTCCTAGCTTCTTCCTCTGTTCATTTTCTTGGCTACATCCTCTCAGGTAGTCCTGACCATCTCCGGCCCGGTCCTATCGACCCACCCAGGCCCGACCCTGAAATCCAGGGCCTAGGCCCGATGGGCTTGCCCGTGGGCCGAGCTTCGGCCTGAGTTTTGAGCCCACCAGCAGGGCCTGGATGGGCTTGGGCTTGGCATATTGGCATTTTAGGGAAGAGGCTCGGCCCATGGCCCTAAGCCCTAAGGGCTTTTCAGGGATTTTTACTAGATGGGCCGGGATTGGGCTTGAAAAGTAGGCCCGATGGTAGGGCCTGGGAGGGCCTGGGCCTCAGTTTTCTGTCGTGGGATTTTTTAGGCCCGGCCCAAGCCCGGCCCAGCCCGGCCCATGGCCAGGTATACTCTCGGGGCTTGCTACTGCCGAGGGCATTTTTTTCTAACATTATCAAGACTTTTATTCCTCAAATGATCACCATATCGTTTGCAAGTGCTTGGGAAATAAAGATAGGGATCATTCCAACTTTCAGGAGTTCTAGTAGCAGTGTAGTACTATAAGAATTAAAAGAAATCACACTCCACTAACCTAACAATCATGAGTATCTCAAAAGATCCACGTCCTTTCATTCAACACGTGGCATCCCATTTCTGTTGTCCTTATCCTCCTTCTCACCCTCGTTGACAGTGGCATCTGTTCTCACATAATCACAATGTGTTTGAATCTTGTCAATCATTAGGCGTCTCTCTCGCCATAAGATGAGAAATCTGTACTTCTTCATGTGAGGTTTAACCGAGGCGTGCATGTGTGGTTATAGATGGTCCCCTTCGTCTCTGATCCTGATTTTGCTGACTTGTTCATTTTTAATCCGGCTCGGCACCAGTATGAAAAAAACTGGATCATGCGCTATTGATTAAGGTTGCATCCTAAATTGTTTTTAAATGGTTAATAGGTAAAATAACATCATATTCATATTATAAATATTTTTCTAATCAAATTCCATATATAATATGTTAAATTTGAAGTTAGAGTTAGAATATATGGATATTTTTTAAAGCATTTGATATGTACTACGGGTTGATTAACCCGATTATCAGGGCGTTTTCTGCGAAAGAAAAAACTGACTTAAAACTGGGTGTGGATTGATTATCAGAAATATATGGGGATTTTCTGTAAAATCGAAAATCTGACTTAAAACCGGAATGTGAGTTGATTACCATAAACATCGAGTCACTCGCACCCGTAAAGGATATCGAGTCACTTGTGATTGGAGACGGCTGGATTTTCTATAAAACAAAAATCTGACTTAAAATTGAAATGCAGTCGTTGCCATCACCAACCTCTCCATTCTTGAGCCCGTGGCCTAATATTTCCGCCTCCAACGAGGTCATGCCATGGCGGCATCCGACGGTAGCCATCTTCGCCGAGCGCTGAAGGCCGTCTTCCCGCTGCCACCATCATAAGTGCTTATATATTGTTGAAATACATGTGCGAAAAACTGCAGAGAATTCAATATATGTGTTACACCTTATAAGCAAGTTTGTTGACAAACCTACACGTGCCTTGATATTTTTAGTTGTTATCAATTGTTTATAATATATGCCATGTTAACCATGACTCCGTACCACATTTTTAATTTCTCACCACTATTTCTCCTTTTTTCCTCTATGTCCCACTCGGTCCAACACGTGGGCTCACTTCTTATCTACAATTGTAGAGAGAATCAATGGGTGATCAAGGACATGCTTAAGAATATGTATATGGAGCCATGAGTAGAAGCAAGGTGTACAGGGTCAATGAGTGTAGTGCCTTCTCTGTTTCTTTTTTCAGAAATGCTTGGAAAGAAAGAGAAACTATATTCTTTGGTTTTCAAATGGATTAATTTAAGATATATCTGAAATGTAAAATACTGATGTCTTCCCTCACATAAACACATGTTATCAACACGTCACCGCCCATACTACGGAGATGATTGGAAGTAAAAAAAATTATCAAGAGTTCAACACCAATTAAACCACCATTTTATTAGTTTTTTTTACTTTGAGAATTTGAACGTTTCTTTGTAGCTAGGAATTGTCATGCATACCAATACTGATTATATGGTCTTATTTTTCATATATTTCTATTGGAAATAGTTTGTGTTGCTTGCACTACAAGAAATATGTCAACTAGTGACCTTTTGTCAGTGACCCTGGAAGAATTGGTCATATATCTATGACCATTTCGGACCAATTGGTCAAAAGCTGTTCGAGGGGCTCCAAATCCTAAACCATTGCGACCATTTTGGTCAGAAAGGTCGTAATTTCCTTACACGAGAAGGTCACAAAGCAAACAGTGCCAGTCCGCTGCCTTATTTCTAGTTGTTAATGACCAATATAGATGGTCATAGCCTTGTAGATTGTGGTGGGTTGTGATGACTAGGCGCCATCTCATCAGTTTTGCCTATGTGTCATGTCCATGTGGCGGTTTTTGCCCTAGGTTGTGAAGCAACCTATATTTCTGTTATTCCAAAAATTCCCAAAAAAATCTCATAAATTCTTTGGGTCATATCTTCGTCAAATATGTAAAAACCTTCCTTGCCTAGTTCAATTCAAAAATATTCATTTTCCTATTCTGATCAAAGCAGCACTTTGTGAAGGAAGTACCACTTTGGCATGTCCAAATGGTATCCATTTTCTACAGTGCTTTCCTATGCCCAAATAACCAACCTCCACCAAATGCTAGCTCAATCCATTCATTATTTTGAGCCCAGCTTCAACATTCGTATTTATGTCCAGTGTGGTACTTTGTAAAGCAAGTACCACCTAGGCTCCTCCTTTTGAGGTGAAAATTTGTGAAGATGGTCTTCTTAGTAACTGATCATCCTCAGCCAAAACTCACGCCCATTAGCCATGTGCATTTCCCGTACCGCAAATCAAACACTTGGCTGCTTATTCATCTTTGAGCATCGATCGGTCTCCTCGTGAGAATCTTATGTTGTGATTTTCTTCCTAGAACCTACCTGGGGAGTGCCCAACCCACTAGACATGCCTAGGCCGCCCAGAACACATGGCAACGCCACGGTCACGCGGTGACCACGCGGCGGGCATGCGAGCTTACGCGCTCTAGAGTTGGGGCCCTCGGCTACCGTCCAAATGTCGATGTATCGCCATAAAACCATGTATTTCTGATTAAATAGTTACTTATTTAACTAGAAATGATTTTTGTAAAAAATAAATAGCAAACTATGAGGCAGCTGCAGTTCAAATTTGACCCGCTTCCAGCTGAATCGGCGACAATTTGTCTTTTTCACGAGAGGTGGATCAAAACTTTTTACACCCAACCATTTTGTCAATTGTGCATTAAACATGGCCTAGTATTTTATAAAATTGATTTGGTCCATTTTTGCAACAATTATTTGGTAGTTCCTTCACAAAAAAACCTCATTTCGGGCACTCGGAAAATGAAAAATGAATTTTCCGTGCAAAGAAAATGAAAACTCCCTTAGGCAACATTGTTTGGAATTCCAAGATGCACCCTTGTGCACAATATGAGATCATTTGAACAAACTATGCCATGAATGTGGCCATAAGATTGATCATTTGGCTTGAAAGCCATGAATCTTCACGCATGATAGCTCATTTCTGAGAACACTTTTTTAAAATAATTACCGTATTACAAGTTTATTATTTTTCCTGGAAACTTGGTCACATATAATGACACAATGCGAAGGTTTTCCAATTTTTTGAGTTTTTTTTGAATTTTTTATGCCTGTTTCAAAATGTAGTCAAAACGGCGGGCTTGACCGTTCCTAGCTAGTGGTTGAATCTTGGAAAACTGTTGGTGTTTCTATGATAAAATAGATACTTATGTACCTAGAAATGATTTTTGGGAAAAATAAATAGCAAACTATGAGGCAGCTACAGTTCAAATTTGACCCGCTTCCAACTAAATCGGCGACAATTTGTCTTTTTCACCAGAGGTGGATCAAAACTTTTTACACCCAACCATTTTGTCAATTGTGCATTAAACATGGCCTAGTATTTTATAAAATTTATTTGGTCCATTTTTGCAACAATTATTTGGTAGTTCCTTCACAAAAAAACCTCATTTCGGGCACTCGGAAAATGGAAAATGAATTTTCCGTGCAAAGAAAATGAAAACTCCCTTAGGCAACATTGTTTGGAATTCCAAGATGCACCCTTGTGCACAATATGAGATCATTTGAACAAACTATGCCATGAATGTGGCCATAAGATTGATCATTTGGCTTGAAAGCCATGAATCTTCACGCATGATAGCTCATTTTTTAGAACACTTTTTTAAAATAATTACCGTATTACAAGTTTATTATTTTTTCTGGAAACTTGGTCACATATAATGACACAATGCGAAGGTTTTCCAATTTTTTTATTATTTTTTTGAATTTTTTATGCCCGTTTCAAAATGCGGTCAAAACGGCGGGCTTGACCGTTCCTAGCTAGTGGTCGAATCTTGGAAAACTTTTGGTGCTTCTATGATAAAATAGATACTTATGTACCTAGAAATGATTTTTGGAAAAAATAAATAGCAAACTATGAGGCAGCTACAGTTCAAATTTGACCCGCTTCCAACTGAATCGGTGACAATTTGTCTTTTTCACCAGAGGTGGATCAAAACTTTTTACACCCAACCATTTTGTCAATTGTGCATTAAACATGGCCTAGTATTTTATAAAATTTATTTGGTCCATTTTTGCAACAATTATTTGGTAGTTCCTTCACAAAAAAACCTCATTTCGGGAACTCGGAAAATGGAAAATGAATTTTCCATGCAAAGAAAATGAAAACTCCCTTAGGCAACATTGTTTGGAATTCGAAGATGCACCCTTGTGCACAATATGAGATCATTTGAACAAACTATGCCATGAATGTGGCCATAAGATTGATCATTTGGCTTGAAAGCCATGAATCTTCACGCATGATAGCTCATTTCTGAGAACACTTTTTTAAAATAATAACCGTATTACAAGTTTATTATTTTTTTCTGGAAACTTGGTCACATATAATGACACAATGCGAAGGTTTCCAATTTTTTGATTTTTTTATAATTTTTTATGCCTGTTTCAAAATGTAGTCAAAACGGCGGGCTTGACCGTTCCTAGCTAGTGGTTGAATCTTGGAAAACTTTTGGTGCTTCTATGATAAAATTGATACTTATGTACCTAGAAATGATTTTTGGAAAAAATAAATAGCAAACTATGAGGCAGCTACAGTTCAAATTTGACCCGCTTCCAACTAAATCGGCGACAATTTGTTTTTTCACCAGAGGTGGATCAAAACTTTTTACACCCAACAATTTTGTCAATTGTGCATTGAACATGGCCTAGTATTTTATAAAATTTATTTGGTCCATTTTTTCTACAATTATTTGGTAGTTCCTTCACAAAAAAACCTCATTTCGGGCACTCGGAAAATGGAAAATGAATTTTCCGTGCCAAGAAAATGAAAACTCCCTTAGGCAACATTGTTTGTAATTCCAAGATGCACCCTTTTGCACAATATGAGATCATTTGAACAAACTATGCCATGAATGTGGCCATAAGATTGATCATTTGGCTTGAAAGCCATGAATCTTCACGCATGATATCTCATTTCTGAGAACACTTTTTTAAAATAATTACCGTATTACAAGTTTATTATTTTTCCTGGAAACTTGGTCACACATAATGACACAATGCAAAGGTTTTCCAATTTTTTGATTTTTTTTTGAATTTTCTATGCCCGTTTCAGAATGCAGTCAAAACGGCGGGCTTGACCGTTCCTAGCTAGTGGTTGAATCTTGGAAAAAATTTGGTGTTTCTATGATAAAATAGATACTTATGTACCTAGAAATGGTTTTTGGAAAAAATAAATAGCAAACTATGAGGCAGCTACAGTTCAAATTTCACCCGCTTCCAGCTGGATCAGCGAAATTTGTCTTTTTTACCAGATGTGGATAAAATCTTTTGACACCCAACTATTTGGTCATTTGTGCATTAAATATGGCCTAATAGTTTATAAAATTGATTTCATACAATTTTCCAATATATATATTGTAGGTCATTCACAAAAAAACTCATTTTGGGCACCCGAAAAAGGGAAAATGTTTTTTTTTGCAAAAAACTCATTTCTGACGACACCTTTTTAAAGATATTTATCTTATTCCATGTTGTTATTTTTTTTGAAAACTTGTTCAAATTTTGGTGACACAATGAGAAGGTTTTCCATTTTTTTAGAATTTCTCAGATCATAAAGTAGCTTAAATGATTTTAACACATTATTTTAAGTCAACTACGACCAATTTAGATGGTCATAAAATCATACTGCATTCTGAGTGGTCCGTGGACATATCACGCGGATCATGCATCCAACACCGTCGGATGCTCGGGGATCCAACGGCTGTCCTCGACCCATCCACACCAACCCCAGAACCCTAGCTATGTTCTCCGGGTAAATTTCCATCCACCCCCCGCCTCCTTTCTTTCCCTCGCTAGCTCCACCGATCCAGATCCCTCCCCGCCTCCACTCCTCTCCCCGATCTAGATCCTTCTGCCGCCGCCCTGTCCTCCCCTTCCTTCCACCGCCCACCTCTCCCCTCGCCTCCGCCACCCACCTTTCCCCTCGCACTCAGCCCCGAGCCGCTCCCGCTCCCTTTCCCCATCGCCGCCGCCGCTCCCTTCCGCACCCGCAAGTTCATGACCAACCGCATGCTCGCCCGCAAGCAGTTCGTGCTCTTCCACCGCGGCCGCGCTGGGCTGGATCCAATGCGGGCACTACTGCTTCTTAGGACGAGGAGGAGGAGGCGCGGCAGGGATGGCGGCTGTGGCCGGGGCGGCGACGAGCGGCGGCCCGGTGAGTCCGCCAAGGTCTCCAAGGTTCGAGATCTCGCCCCCCTTCCTCTCGTTCCTTAGCTCTATTGCATTTCGTGAGTGATTCTGAAGCGCTCGTGTGCTTGTGCGCAGGCGCAGTTGAAGGAGAGGCTGGCTAAGGTGTACGAGGTCAAGGCGCAGTTGAAGGAGAGGACGCCGCCGGTCTCTGGCTCCTCGTCGTGGCTAGCTCCGGCCACATTGGACGGCGAGTAGGAGCCCATCTTCCACCGCTTCTCCATCCTCTAACGCGACTCCTCCCTCGCAGCAGCTCTTGGTCGGTCTGACCAGGGCACCACTCCGGCGAACGGCGCCCCACTCCGGCCGACGACCCAATCAGGTGAAGGACCCTCATTCGTGCCCCCTCCCCTCCTGGTGCATTCACTGCTTGGATGGCATTCGTTGCTTTATTAGGGTTCATCTTTTTTTTGTGTGTGTGTGGTTTATTTAGGGTTCATCTTAACTGTACTATGTAAAAAGCAGTGCTTAAGTTTGTGGATTGTGTATACACTGGACAACACTAAATGTTGTATATAAACATCGACATATATATCGCTGTCAAATAAATCAATGACATTATCAACCAGAGAGTTGTTGAGATATCCTGCAGCCTTGCTCATTTCCATCCACTACATATAAACATCTTTTGATATAACTATGAAGTTCTTCTGCAAACTGGGCTGATTATAGGAATACTTCAGTTGATACTCAGCCTCTTTCTATAGGACATGCTTAGACCAGCCTGCATCACACTCTAATGCCTCTTCGTTAGACCAGCCTATAGAACGAACTAAGTATTGTATTTGCCTCTGGATGCTAGCATTGTATTTCCATAGAGGGAAAAATGATGGTTCTGTGTTAGATCTTTCATACTAGATCAATACTGGCTCACCAGAATATATACACTACACATTACCAGTAGGCTCATCACTTCCAATAGGCTTTGAGTGCCCGTCAGTTCCAGTAGGCTCTCTGTCAACCAGCTCCAGCTCCCTGTGGCAGCAAAATAGAGGCCATGGTTCACCAGCACCAAGGTGCTTACTTATGATCACCACTTCCCTGCCCAAATCTTTTCACTGCAACAACAAGCTAATGCAACAGATTGTTGTTAAAACTTATAATTTAGTTGCTACAGATGTGCATGGAAATAATTTTAACATGTTGAGACTCTCATATCATGATTATTACCTGCTTTTGCTCGGACTCGGTAAATATGATGGTCTGTTCGATCTTGTGAACGCAGGATGTTGTTGTGCTTGTTCAGGGAGTAGCTGTTGTGCCCATGGTGCGGACGAGCCGAGCACCGGCAATGATGGTGACAGATCTGGGAGCAGTGCCCTTCTCCTCAAGCTGCAGCCGCCGGCCTTGTCCTGCTCGAGGAGCGGCAGGGGCGCACCCAACCACCAAGGTCAAGGTCGCCGCCGTCAAGGGATTCTTCAACCTAGACCTCGACGTCCACGGTGCCGTCGTCCAGCCATCCAAGGGAAAGGTGCTCCCCCTCCCTCCCCCATATGTTTGATTCGATCCGACAGCTATGGACTTGGGTTCCTCACACCTCTCAGTTTGCTATGTTTATTGGTGCTCAACTCACTTGTTGCAGGGAAGGAGAGGAGGGTGACGCACGACCATGGAGAGGAGCAGCAGCACCAACTCAAGGTCCTTTCTCCTCTCTTGTTTCTAAGTTAGCTGAGCATAATCTGTTGTTTAATGCAAATTGTGTTATCAAAAGTTGCGCAGAATGTGTTGCTTTTGTTTGGTATTTGTTCAAAGACATTCAGCTGTGTTGCGATGATATCATTCTACTCCTAAGGCAAATACATAAGGATGTGCTAGTAATATAGTTGTTCAAATCATATATTTGCTTGTCTGCTTTCCTCTTCTGTTTTAGTGGTTCGCTGGATTGCGATGCTGTGAACAACCAGTGATGCTGCTGCCGTTCAAACCATATAGTTGTTCAAATCATATATTTGCTTAGCTGTGTTGCGATGCTATCATTCTACCCCTAGCATGAAACTATTGCTCAGGCATTTGTGATTCTGTGAAAAACCAGTGATGTTGCTGCTGTATAGGTGAATCTGTAATTTTGTTAGAATGCAACCTTTTGGGAATTCTGGACTTTTCTTTTGTGGTAATCTAATGATGTTAGATGTCTACTGGTTGCTGTATAGGGGCAAGATGAATTGAATCCTGTTGTTTTCTTTTTGATGATTGACACTCATGAACAGCAAGCAACCATACTAGTTTCCCATGGTGGCTGCTGTTGTTTCTTGTCGGGATCTGAGTCGGTTTAGTTTGCTCATTTTGTATTAAGCTAGGATAAACATCTTTTTTAGAACATGGGTTGAAGCATACTGTACTTGCTTATTGAGAATATGAAAATAAGATATTCTGTTTGGTAATATGAAGATAGCATTGTGTTTAATCCAGTACTGATGATTGTCTTCATTCCCATATAAACTTGTTAATGATGGTGATTTTGTACTAGCATATAAACTTGTTTTTGTTGTCACTTGATACATACTTAGCTAGTAATTTTGTTCTACTTGTATGCATTGGTACCCCCATCATCGAGCGCACGGATGCAATAGTGGCAAGAAGATCTTGGTCGTGTGCATCATCAAGCACACCATGGCGAGCATCCACCTCCTCACACTGGCAAGAAGAGCAGGTGCCTAGTTTGTAATCGCTGTCGAAGGAGCTCCATGCTGAAGAACATAACACTTGTAGAGCTTGTAAAGTACCATGTTATTGAACGTGTGGATCATGTAACTGTGACTTCCACTATTGTATGTTAGAGTTATTTGTACAGCTTGCTATACTTGCTGAAGATCATAACACTTGTAGAGCTTGCAAAGTGTATGTTACAACAACAACTCTGTATTGACAGCAGCAACACTGGCTGGTATTTGAAGTATTTTGTGTGTTTTCTGTGCCAATTTAAATATTGTGTATTTATTTACATTAAATTGGAAAAAAGAAAAAAATGAAACTGTTGAGACAAAGGGGCCATGGGCCAAAAATAAAAAGACTGCAATGTTGGGCTTGGTCCATGAAGCTGATAAAAAATTCATAGGAAAAAATGTAAATGGGCTGAATAAATGGGCTAGGCCCATGTAGAAAACCGAATTGGACTGGGCTGAATCTTGTGCCACATCAGCTTGCCACGCTGGATGCCTACGTGGCCTGGGGAGGTTGCTAGTGACTAAAACGCCACAGTAGGAATATTTTGGTCGTAAACGTCCACGACCTTCTCACAGAGAAGGTCGCTATAGTCAGTTAACGACCCTCAGCTTTTGACCTTATGTTTTTGGTCACAAAAAGGTCACAAATTGAAAACAGTGACCTTTCAGTGACCAATAGTGGTGGTCACAAGTTGACATATTTCTTGTAGTGTTGCTTCAATTGCTTTGTCTCATATGTTAATTTATGAGAACAATTTGAGGTTGTTATCTATTGTTTCTCTTTTTTGATCTATGCATCTAGGTGGACCAGGAACCAGTGTTACCTTCTGCGCCCAACTGCGTGGTAAAAACGGCAACCCTCGGTATTTCCAAAGATATATGCAAAACTTAGTCTGCAATAAATTTTAAAAAATTGGACGATCAGTATCTTTATAGATATGACCATTTCTATATATGACTATACATTACTTCTACATGGCTAAGGGATGATAACTTCTTCTTTGTCGATTCAGTGATTCACGGGAGAGCATCGCTCCATTAGCCCCCATGTTAGGCTATTTTTTCCCTGCTTTGTGTGTTCGAGGAAATATAGCTTACTTGATGTAGTTGGAGTGTTTGGAATGATGTGGTTCTTGGTGACCTTTTCCAATATGAGAGGAATTTGTATCAAATCAAATGCACTTTTATTGTGGAAGCATAATTTGGGCCTATGATCCGTATCTAGCATTTTTCTCTTGTTTGACTACTTTATTGTTTTGTGATGATTTACGTGGCAGGGTTGCATGGATGTAGAGGGTGTTTCTTTGTTTTACTGATACGAAGGCCTTCCCGAAGCATATATTGCTTCCCAACTCCTCTCTACCAAAAAAATCCTGTAGAAAATGCTCTCCCAAATCATGTGTCAATTCTCAGTCGGTTGAAAAAAATAAAAAGAAAAAATGTGTCATCCTTGGCAGTGACGAGGACATAGCAGCGACAATGTGCTCAGAGAGGCAGCACGGCAACAACTCCGTGACATCTCCAGTCCCCCCTCCCTGCTCTCTCCGCTGAATTCTAGTGGGTCTGCCATCGACGATGATTGCTAGAGGAGATGCGGACGACACGTGGAGTTGTTGTGGTGAAGACCCGCGGTGGGTGGAGGGACACATTCCGCTTCTCGGTTTCTTGGAGAAGTCTCAACCGACGCAAGATATTGTCCACCTACTCTCGGCCCCTCCTCAGCCCCAATCAACGGCGCCCTTCTCTCGGCCAAATTCCTCCCGTAAGTGCCCATAATCTCTCGGTCTAGGGTGTGAGGCAAGACCGTCACAGTAGTATGAGCAGCACGACCACCAAGTCAGTCAAAACTAAAACACAAGACAACAAGCTAAACATACTAAAAACAGCCAAAAATGGCAACCCTGTTTATGATAGCGGCTTGAACTACGTTGGTATTTCCCCAAAGAGGAAGGGATGATGCAGCACAGCTACGGTAGGTATTTCCCTCATTGATGAGACCAAGGTTATCGAACTAGTAGGAGAACCAGGCAACACCACGTAAACAGCTCCTGCACACAAAGAACAAATAGTTGCAACCCGACATAAGAGAGGGGTTGTCAATCCCTCACGGGTAAAAAGATAGGTAAAATTGTAGTAGATTGGATAAATAGATCTCGAGGGAACGCAAGATAAAATAAATAATAATAAATTGCAGCAAGATATTTTGGGTTTTTGGATTAATATATCTGAAAATAAAAGCAAATAAAAATAGAACGTGAAGGCAAATATAATAAAGAAGAGACCCGGGGGCGTAGGTTTCACTAGTGGCTTATCTCGAGAAAAATAGCAAACGGTGGGTAAACAAATTACTATTGGGCAATTGATAGAACTTCAAGTAATCATGATGATATCCAGGCAATAATCATTATATACGCATCACGTCCAAGATTAGTAGACCGACTCCTGCATGCATCTACTATTATTACTCCACACATCGGCCGCTATCCAGCATGCATCTAGTATATTAAGTTCATGGAGAAACGGATTAATGCAATAAGAACGATGACATGATGTAGACAATATCTATTTATGCATAAATAGACCCCATCTTGTTATCCTTAATAGCAACGATACATACGTGTCGGTTCCCTTTCTGTCACTGGGATCAAGCACCGTAAGATCGAACCCATCACAAAGCACCTTTTTCCAAGATAAAATAGATCAAGTTGGCCAAACAAAACTCAAATATCGGAGAAGAAATACGAAGCTATAAGTAATCACACATATAAGAGATCAAAGAAGACTCAAAATAACTTTCATGGATAGAAACATAGATCTGATCATAAACTCAAAGTTCATCGGAACCCAACAAACACACCTCAAAAAAAGTTACATCATATGGATCTCCAAGAGACCATTGTATTGAGAATCAAACGAGAGAAAGGAAACCATCTAGCTACTAACTACGGGCCTGAAGGTCTACAAAAGACTACTCACGCATCATCGGAGAGGCACCAATGAGGATGATGAACCCCTCCTTGATGGTGTTTAAATTGGATCTGGTGGTTCTGGAACTTGCGGTGGCTGGAATTGATTTTCGTCGACTCCCCTAGGGTTTCTGGAATATTTTTGGTATTTATAGAGCAAAGATGCGGTGCAGGAGGCCACCGAGGTGGGCACAACCCACCTGGGCGCGCCTAGGGGCCCAGGCGCGCCCTGGTAGGTTGTGCCCCCTCGAGGCACCCCCTCCCCCCCCCCAAGGTGCTTCTCCGGCCCATTGGATGTCTTTTGGTCCATAAAAAATCCACAAAAAGTTTTGCTACGTTTGGACTCCGTTTGGTATTGATTTTCTGCGATGTAAAAAAGAAGCAAAAAACAACAACTAGCACTTGGCACTATGTCAATAGGTTAGTACTAAAAATGATTGTAAGACATCCAAGAATGATAATATAACAACATGGAACAATAAAACAATTATAGATACATTGGAGACGTATCAGTATGTACCATGCAAGAAAAATGCAATGACTTGCATGAATCAACTAAGTAAACAAAAGCATAACTCTGCTAACTCCCTTTAAAAGCCACCATGTCTTTTTCTCATGCAAAACAAACAACGAAGGCACACACAGACTTCCCAACTAGCACGGCGTGCCGCCGCGCCTCTGCCTGCTAATTAGGTGCAAAAGCCTTGTCTAGTTTGTTGCGGCGACATGGGCCGTGCTCCACCTGGGAGGGGCCATGTTGTGGGTCACCCGATGAGGCGTCCGGGCTCAATGTCCGTGGCTACTTTGAGCGAGTCTTCATCTTCCTGTTGCGCGGCTTGGCGATGTCGCAGTCGTCGATGGATCTTCTAGTGACGGTCTCGGTTGGCCCTGGACTACATCATAGTGAGGCACGTGGAGTTATGATGTCCCCGATCTGGGATTCTGGATTTGACAATGGTGGGTCGATGGGCATGCGACTGGCTCACTCTGCGATGAGCTGGATGGCACGTGTGATGGTGTCGGTGGCTAGCAACCATGGATTTCGATAGCGAGACAACCTGTGAAAGCAGTGCTCAGTGCGTCCTGGCCCGACTAAGACGTCGCCTGCGGACGTTGTTTCCTTGATGAAAGTGTCGTTGTTGTTGTCTCGTCCTCTGCCCTAGTTTTTCAGGGGAAACCCTAGTCCGGGCTCCTTGGTCCGGATGATGATGACATCTATGATGTCGTGTTCACTCTTGGCAGCACCATCCTGGAGTTTGATTCGGCTAGAAATACCCATGGTTGGCATGGTGGTCATTGATGGCTCGTGTGGCAACGACAATGTGGGTGTGCGAAGTCGAGGCTGTAGTGAGACTGTGGTAGTCGGCTGGCTCTCTAGGTGTCTGTGGGCTCATTGTGGTATGTTTGTTGTAGTGGAGTCAAAGCAGTGTGGAGGATCCTTGTGGCAACCAGGGCCAGTCCTGAGATTTTAGGGGCCGGAGCGAACCTAAAACTCAGGGCCCTTTCATATATCCCTCCATTGCAATGAATTTTTAGCACTGAGTTTTTTAATCTCAAGGCCCTTCATATACTCTCTCCTTCGCAATGAATTTTTATCACTTAAAATATTTACCATCAAAAACTTCTTCTCAATACGAATTCAAAGGTTTGTTTTTTATTACATAGAACCCACATCTTTCAATACACTTTTTTAGGGAATGGCAGCTGAGCTGCCTATATATTAAGAGGGAGAAAAATAAATATAAATAGTGTGTTACTGCCGGAATCTCTACACATACTTTTTAATCGTCATGATAACTCAAAGCGCTAAAAATTTGCCTCAAAACTTGCACAATGCAAGTTATATATATGCATGATGTATATGAAGATAAATTACTCAATTAGAATAGGTCAAGATTTTAAAAATCCACACAATACACATAGAACCCTAATATAGTACGACAGCCGATGCTCCATGCTACGCGCGCCAGGGTAAGGGCCAGTGCAGGAACTATGGGGCTCTTGTAGACCTATGTTTGTGAATCTTACAAGATGCATCACGATTAACTGATGGAGCTAATCACGTCACACAACACAATGCAACAGACGAGCGAACGTGAATCTATAGGTAGATAGATATGCTGATAGAGCTAGCATAGGAAGTGATAAATTAAAGATATGATATAGGAGTACCTTGGATCGGTCAATTCTCGTCTCAATGATAACACGATGTGAATTTGCATTTCGCTCCGTTCGAAAGCGCTCGGTAACGGGCGTGCGCGTCCAGCGCCTAGAAACCAAATAGCGGAGCGGAGTTCATCGGAGTAATGAACCCTAGTGGCGGTTCGTCCAGCGCCAGCAACTCGTCTCGCGACCTGGAGAGCATGGGATCAGGATCGGGATCGTTGCGGCTTAGCCTCGTAAGGAAACTGGCAAATTACAGCAAACTTCTCGCTATCATCGTGGATTCGCTGCATCCAGCTGCTAGGCCCTTGAGGCTGTGTACTAATCAATCGTACGAGTGTTTAGCGTCCCTGCTTCTGAGGCCCATGGGCTATGTGCGACATGGGGGGCCCCGGACCTGGGGGCCCGAGGCGGCCGCCCCCTGTCCCTCCTTAGACAGCGGCGAAGTCAGCCTAAAAAATCTGTGGGTTCATCGTTAATTTTCTGAATCTTTTTCTTCACAATGAACAATGACTGTACAGTATTTTTAGGCTATTTTGCCGAAAAGCTGTGGGGTCAGCTGACCCCACAACTAACATGTAGCTCCGCCACTGCCCTCAGGGCCGGCCCTGGTGGCAACGACGACAAGCGTGGATGGCCCATCCCGATGATTCTTCGCGCACCAACCTTGCATAGTGCTGATACGTCTCCATCGTATCTATAATTTTTGATTGTTCCATGCCAATATTATTCAACTTTCATATACTTTTGGCAACTTTTTATATTATTTTTGGGACTAACATATTGATCCAGTGCCCAGTGTCAGTTCTTGTTTGTTGCATAATTTATGTTTCACAGAAACCCCATATCAAACGGAGTCCAAACGGGATAAAAACGGATGGAGAATTATTTTGGAATATTTATGATTTTTGGGAAGTAAAATCAACGCGAGACGGTGCCCAAGGTGGCCATGAGGCAGGGGCGCGCCTGGCTACCCTGGGCGGGCCCCTGACCCTCATGGGCCCCTCATAAGGCGGTTGTTGCTCTTCTTTGGCCGCAAGAAAGCTAATTTTTGGAAAAATATCTGGCGAAGGTTTCAATCCAATCGGAGTTACGGATCTCCGGATATAAAAGAAACGGTGCCAGGGCAGAATCTGAGAGTGCAGAAACAGCGAGAGACAGAGAGACAGATCCAATCTCGGAGGGGCTCTCGCCCCTCCCACGCCATGGACCAAAGGGGAAACCCTTCTCCCATCTAGGGAGAAGGTCAAGGAAGAAGAAGAAGAAGGGGGGCTCTCTCCCCCGTGCTTCCGGTGGCGCCGGAACGCCACCGGGGGCCATCATCATCACCGCGATGTACACCAACACCTCCATCATCTTCACCAACATCTCCATCACCTTCCCCCATCTATATTCAGCGGTCCACTCTCCCGCAACCCGCTGTACCCTCTACTTGAACATGGTGCTTTATGCTTCATATTATTATCCAATGATGTGTTGCCATCCTATGATGTATGAGTAGATTTTCATTGTC
The DNA here is from genome assembly GCF_018294505.1 of Triticum aestivum. Taxonomy (NCBI): domain Eukaryota; kingdom Viridiplantae; phylum Streptophyta; class Magnoliopsida; order Poales; family Poaceae; genus Triticum; species Triticum aestivum. Next base: position 145,022,082 of record NC_057798.1, read on the forward strand.
CTATCGGTGATTGATGAATTGCTATGATTGGTTTAATTTGCTTGTGGTTATGTTACTGTCCTATTGTGCCCTCCTTGTCGCACAAGCATGAGGGATTCCCGCTGTAGGGTGTTGCAATATGTTCATGATTCGCTTATAGTGGGTTTCTTGAGTGACAGAAGCATAAACCCGAGTAAGGGGGTTGTGGCGTATGGGATAAAGGGGACTTGATGCTTTAATGCTATGGTTGGGTTTTACCTTAATGATCTTTAGTAGTTGCGGTTGCTTGCTAGAGTTCCAATCATAAGTGCATATGATCCAAGAAGAGAAAGTATGTTAGCTTATGCCTCTCCCACATAAAACTTGCTATCGGTCTAGTAAAGTAGTCAATTGCTTAGGGACAATTTCACAACTCCTACCACCACTTTTCCACACTCGCTATATTTACTTTATTGCATCTTTATCTAAACAGCCCCTACTTTTTATTTACGTGTTTTTTATTATCTTGCAAACCTATCCTATCACACCTACAAAGTACTTCTAGTTTCATACTTGTTCTAGGTAAGGTGAACACTAAGCGTGCGTAGAGTCGTATCAGTGGCAGATAGGACTTGAGAGAATATTTGTTCTACCTTTAGCTCCTCATTGGGTTTGACACTCTTACTTATCAAAAGAGGCTACAATTATCCCCTACACTTGTGGGTTATCAAGACCTTTTTCTGGCGCCGTTGCCGGGGAGTCATAGCGTGGGGTGAATATTCTTGTGTGTGCTTGTTTGCTTTATCACTAAGTAATTTTTATTTGTTGCTCTGTTATGGATATGGAACACAAAATACCAAAAAATTAGGTGTATTTGCTACTCATGGATATGGGGAACCTCCTAAAACCCTCGATGCTCGTTATGTGAAAGAAATTATGTACTACTTTGATAATCCTGAGAAAACCCCATTCAATTATGTTATGGGAGACACGTTGGATCAACATGAATACTTTAGGGATTATCGCTTGACACAAAAAGGGAAACTATTATGGGATCAAATTTATATGTTGCGTTGGTATGCTCGGGATCTATGCTTGAGACATGATTATACTTGTTGCTCTAGGATGAAGGCTCCACACCTTCCCTTTTCATGCAAATTCAATGATGATAAAACCTTGGCTTCTTATGCTAATGGTATCTATGATTACTATGATGTGGAACAAATAGAAGAATTCGTTGCTTTTATGGGTGCTTATGAGATTGAACCTATGTTTAAAGAGTTTGAAGATTTTGATGATTCAGTTTACAGACCTAATTTTTTTGCTATACTTAGGTATTGCTATGAAAATTATGAATACAATTCCGATATTGATGCATTTATTGAGAAAGTCTCCGCTGTCCAAGAAGAGACTAATATTTTGCAGGAGCCTATGGAAGAAGAAATTGATGAAACTATGAACTCATTGGATGAGAAAGATGATGAGGAGAGCGAAGAACAAAAGGAGGAAGAGCGGATTAGCTACCCGTGAACACCTTCTAATGAGAGTAACTCTTCAACTCATTTGTTTAATTTCCCTTCGTGCTTACCGAAGGATGATTGCTATGATGATTGTCATGATCCCGTTGATTCTTTTGAAATATCCCTTTTTGATGATGCTTGCTATGCTTGTGGCCAAGATGCCAATATGAATTATGCTTATGGAGATGAACTTGCTATAGTTCCTTATGTTAAACATGAAATTGTTGCTATTGCACCCACGCACTATAGTCCTATTATCTTTTTGAATTATCCAAACTACACTATATCGGAGAAGTTTGTGCTTATTAAGGATTATATTGATGGCTTGCATTTTACTACTACACATGATGATTTTGATAGATATAATATGCATGTGCTTGCTGCTCCTACTTGCAATTATTATGAGAGAGGAACTATATCTCCACCTCTCTATATTTCCAACACGATAAAATTGCAAGAAACTGCTTATACTATGCATTGGCCTTTACTATGTGTGCAAGAATTGTTCTTTTATGACATGCCGATGCATAGGAAGAGATTTAGACTTTGTTTTTACATGATATATGTTACTTTGTGCTCACTACTAAATTACAAATCATTGTTAATTAAGATTGGCTTTGATATACCTTGGGATCCGGGTGGATTCATTACTTGAGCACTTTATGCCTAGCTTAATGGCTTTAAAGAAAGCGCTGCTAGGGAGACAACCCGGAAGTTTTAGAGAGTCATTTATTTCTGTTGAGTGCTTTTATTTAGTCTAAAAACAAAAAAATAAAGAGGGGAGCCCAAAACTTTTCAAAAGGGAAAGTGGAAGTGAGAAAGACAAGCATTGTTGAAGTGGGAGCTAGCCTTGAACTTTGTTCATGCTCACGGAAACTTTGTGAATCTTGATTACAAAAACTTTTCAACAAAAATAATTATCCCCTTGTACAATTCCATTGTATTATAAAAATAATGTGCTAAGGTTTGCCTTTAGGATGTTTACAATGCTTGTTGGTTTGTACGGTGCAGGACAGAAACTTTGGCTGTAGTGCGCGATTTTAAATTTTTTTGCTGGAACGACAAACAGTTCTGATTCCTTCTGCACTGTCTTACTATACAAATTTTTTATTTTTCCTAATTTTGGTAGAATTTTTGGGGTACCAGAAGTATGGTGAATGTTCAGATTTCTACAGACTGTTCTGTTTTTGACAAATTCTGTTTTTGATGCATAGTTTGCTTGTTTTGATGAAACTATCAATTTCTATCAGTGGATTAAGCCATGTAAAAGCTATATTACAGTAGAAACAATGCAAAAACAAAATATGAATTGGTTTTCAACAGTACCTAGAGTAGTGATTTGCTTTATTATACTAACGGATCTTACCGAGTTTTCTGTTGAAGTTTTGTGTGGATGAAGTGTTTGATCGAGGAGGTCTCGCTATGAGGAAAAGGAAGAGAGGCAAGAGCTCAAGCTTGGGGATGCCCAAGTCACCCCAAGTAAATATTCAAGGAGACTCAAGCGTCTAAGCTTGGGGATGCCCCGGAAGGCATCCCCTCTTTCTTCAACAAGTATCAGTATGTTTTCAGATTCGTTTCGTTCATGCAATATGTGCAAGTCTTGGAGCGTCTTTTGCATTTAGTTTTCATTTTTATTTTATGCACCATGCTGGTATGAGATAGTCCATGGTTTATTTATAGAATGCTATTTGCATTTCACTTAAAACTTTTGAGTATGGCTTTATAGAATGCTTCATGTGCTTCACTTATATCATTTGAAGTTTGGATTGCCTGTTTCTCTTCACATAGAAACCCGCCATTTATAGAATGCTCTTTTGCTTCACTTATATTTGTTAGAGCGTGGGCATATCTTTTGTAGAAAGAATTAAACTCTCTTGCTTCACTTATATCTTTTTATAGAGATGACAGGAATTGGTCATTCACATGGTTAGTCATAAAATCCTACATAAAACTTGTAGATCGCTGAATATGATATGTTTGATTCCTTGCAATAGTCTTGCAATATAAACATGGTGATATTAGATTCATGCTAGTGGGTAGTTGTGGATTGTAGAAATACTTGTGTTGAGGTTTGTGATTCCCGTAGCATGCACATATGGTGAACCGTTGTGTAACGAAGTTGGAGCATGAGGTATTTATTGATTGTCTTCCTTATGAGTGGCGGTCAGGGATGAGCGATGGTCTTTTCCTACCAATCTATCCCCTAGGAGCATGCGCGTAGTACTTTGTTTCGATGACTAATAGATTTTTGCAATAATTATGTGAGTTCTTTATGACTAATGTTGAGTCCATGGATTATACGCACTCTCACCCTTCCATCATTGCTAGCCTCTTCGGTACCATGCATTGCCCTTTCTCACCTTGAGAGTTGGTGCAAACTTCGCCGGTGCATCCAAACCCCGTGATATGATACGCTCTATCACACATAAGCCTCCTTATATCTTCCTTAAAACAGCCACCATACCTACCTATCATGGCATTTCCATAGCCATTCCGAGATATATTGCCATGCAACTCCCATCATCATCATATACATGACTCCAGCATTCATTGTCATATTGCCTTGCATGATCATAAGATAACTAGCATGATGTTTTCATGGCTTGTCCATTTTTTTGATGTCATTGCTATGCTAGATCATTGCACATCCCGGTACACCGCCGGAGGCATTCATATAGAGTCATATCTTTGTTCTAGTATCGAGTTGTAATATCGAGTTGTAAGTAAATAAAGTGTGATGATCATCATTATAGAGCATTGCCCCATAAAGAAAAAGAAAAAAGAGAGGCCAAAGAAGCCTAAATAAAAAAATGGGCCAAAGAAGCCCGCAAAAAAAGAAAAAAAATGAAAAAAAGGGGCAATGTTACTATCTGTTTACCACACTTGTGCTTCAGAGTAGCACAATGTTCTTCATATAGAGAGTCTCCTATATTGTCACTTTCGTATACTAGTGGGAATTTTCATTATAGAACTTGGCTTGTATATTCCAATGATGGGCTTCCTCAAATGCCCTAGGTCTTCATGAGCAAGCAAGTTGGATGCACACCCACTTAGTTTCAGTTTGAGCTTTCATACACTTATAGCTCTTAGTGCATCTGTTGCATGGCAATCCCTACTCCTCGCATTGACATCAATTGATGGGCATCTCCATAGCCCGTTGATTAGCCGCGTCGATGTGAGACTTCTCCCTTTTTGTCTTCTCCACACAACCTCCACCATCATACTATATTCCACCCATAGTGCTATATCCATGGCTCATGCTCATGTATTGCGTGAAAGTTGAAAAGGTTTGAGAACGTCAAAAGTATGAAACAATTTCTTGGCTTGTCATCGGGGTTGTGCATGATTTGAATATTTTGTGTGATGAAGATGGAGCATAGCACTACAAAAAAAATACACTTCTGTGATGATACATGTTTGTCACAGTAGGTCGTGCTTTTTGTCATGCATGTACATCCATGACAAATTTATGACAGAATCAAGATAGTCATACATGTGCTATCGTAGAAGTGTTCCATGACATTACCAAAATTATCATCACGGAAGTGTCCACTTCCATGACGATAAATTGCGCGTCACAGAAGTGCTTTCATCAAGGGTGACCGACATGTGGCATCCACCATAACGGAACGCCGTTAAGCTATCGGGTCGGGTTTTGGATCCGATAACCCGTTAACAGCCCCAACCAACGGGGATTTTCCATGTGTAAAATCATCATTGGCTGGAGGAGATACGTGTCAGGTCCGCGATGGCACAGGTGTCACTCATACAATGGGCGAGACGCGCCTATGATATGTTGACACGTGGACCAGCCCATCAAGTTTAAATGGGCCAGCCCAACTAAAGGCCCACAAGATTTTGTGGACCATAATGGGTCGGCCCAGCTAAAGGCCCACGAGATTTTGCGGACCATAATGGGCTGGCCCAGCTAACGGCCCACAAGATTTTGCGGGCCATAATGGGCCGACCCAGGTAAAGGCCCACAAGATTTTTGTGTGCCATAATGGGCCGGCCCAGGTAAAGGCCCACAAGATTCTTGCGGATCGTAATGGGTCGGCCCGGCTAAAGGCCCACGAGATTTCGCCAACATTAATGGGCCGGCCCAGCTGTAGGCCCACAAGAATTTGAGGACCCTAGTAGGCCGGCCCATTAACTGGCTGCCATGTTTTGGGCCAAATGCCGGCCCATATTTGATCTTGTCCATTAATGGCCTGCCACATTCCGGGCCTAATAGTGGCCCATATGAGATCCGGCCCGTTAAAAGCCTACCACGTTCTGGGCCAAATTATGGCCCAAATCAGGTACAGCCCTTTAAGAGGCTATGGGCTCAATTATGGCCCATATCAGATTCGGCCCGTCAACTAGACACTATGCTTTTGGGCCCACTTGCTAGAGGCCCACTTAGTAATTCAGCCTAACATTAGTTTTGGCCTCTTAAGGACCCGTTTAACATTTCGGACCTATATTAATTTCAGCCTGTTAAATTCCCATCATATAGTTGGGCCTAACTATGGCCCGGTTTCAACCGGCTTGCTCGCAGCCGATATCTGATTGGGCCAAACAAGGACTGAGACAATTTTTGCCTGTTCAAAGCCCGTTATTTGATTCGCGCAATCATGGGTCGGGGTTCATTTCGGGCTGCTGCGGGCCCGTTAGCTGTTCGGCACGTTTCAGGCCCAACCTACATCGTGATTGCATGACGGCCCGATTATGTACCATAATTTTACGATTTGGCCAGTTTACTGCGAAGAGAGGATATATATACAGTAAAATAACTGCAGCATCGTGAATAAGAAAAAACCTAGACTATACAATAAAGAAATTACAGCATATTACATCCACTGGGCATCAAAGTTCGCCACTATGATAATAAAGCACAAGCAGACAGCAGATTACATACACTTGGCATCAAAGATCGCCACCAGTGCAAATAAACATGCCGACAAAATAATATACAAAACCAACAGCACTTCAATAGAGTTCAAGAAAGGTTAGCCCTGCTAGGGAGCTGCAGCACAAGCAGCTGAGCAAGATGATGAGACTGTGCTTGTTCAACACTTAAATCTTCCTCACTCTGAAAGATAAACAAGCAAACAGATGATAGGTTTCGCACATAAAAGTATCAGTGCTGACAATTCATCACATTTCTTACTGACGAATAAAGTGACACAGTTTAAAATTGCATTAACACAATATGGTATTGTTTAGGTCAAGACATGGCAGGAAATGACATTGTGAAGGAGTTGGCAGCTTTACGACACCACTGGATTACAGATCAAGAACTCATAAGTATCAATGGTTAGTGTGCTGTCAATTTATCCCATTTCAGATTGGCAAATAAAGAGACGGTTTAAATAATACTCCCTCCGTCCGGAATTACTTGTCATCAAAATGGATGTGTCTAGAACTAAAATACATCTAGATACATCCATTTCAATGACAAGTATTTTCGGACGGAGGGGGTAGAGAATGATATGACATTGTTCATAGTTAAGACATTGCAGAATATGACATTGTGCTGTAGTGGGTAGGTTCACCACACCACTGGATTACGGATGAAGAACAGAAGCATACATGCAGTGCAAAAGAAGATCACTTGCTCTGTATAGTTTAATTTACATGGTATGAATAAGGAACTTGGTTGTACAACTGAAAACTTAAATTGAGAAAGGACAAACTTTTGTTTATGAACTACATAATAAACTTTAAACATGCAATTTGATGCAAACACCAAAAATAAACAGCTGTTGCAGTCATGCCTAACCAAATATATACAACAAAGTTTGAAGGCTTGAGATGGACAAACTTACATTATTGGTGAAGACAGGCTCTATAAAGGCCTTGTCCATGCTAATGGGGGGCAATTCAAGAAGTTTACCACAGAATCTTCTTCATAAGCATTGCCTTTATTCTACATTTTGTTAAGAGTAAATATAGATGTGATAATATACGAAAAAATGGAGAATATTTAAGATAAGATGAAGAGTGATGCTACATAACCAAGTAGCTATAAATGTAAGTGCAGTGATACAGGCAAAAGGTACAGCCAAGAGCAATGCACAGCTAAACTTCTTCAGTACCAACCTTATGGTAAGAGTAAATATAGATCTGATGTGTAGAAAATGGAGGGCAAAGGAAAATAAGCTGCAGAGTGATGGTACATGAACAATTACCTGTCATTATAAGTACACTGATAAAGGACATCATGTACTTACAAGAACAATGCAGAGCTAAAAAAACATTGGCATTGGATATATTCTACACTAATGTAACCATTCATACAGATCAGATAATTTGGAGCGAACAATTGATAAGCAAGCTATCATGCATACTGCTGTCACATAATGAACCAAGTATGTATGCAAGTACAGTGATACAGGACAATAGGTACTAACAAGAGTAAAGTAGCGGGTAGCATATTTGCGATATCCTGTCGTTCTTTTCAAACCGGAATTCTTCTTCGAGCAGATTTCCTGCAAACAAGATCCGTAAGGCACATGCGGAAAAGTAGAAGTTCAAATTGTCATGTGATTTCATAGACAGTACCTCATCCTGGGAATGAGACCAGTGCATAACAAGGTTTTTCCATTCAATGTCTTCTAAATTTAGCACAGGAGACTTCACCAGAAATTCGTTTATAGATTTGCCACCAAAATGTGATTTCCTCAGGTAACACCGATACTGCTGCAATGCTTCCTTGAAAATCACAAGCAAGCTTTGCTCGTCATGACTATCTAGATTGACCCTCACCTATTTACAATAATGTAATGTAAATCATTGATGTGTTCAATCAGTAGAAAACAAGAAAATAATAACCATGAATAATAGCACTTACACGTAAGTTGGACAGGAAGATGTGAAAATGGTGTTTGTCTTCACAATAATCTTCCCATGATGGGAATATATGCACGTAGTCCCTAACAACATTGAAAGCATTGTCTTTTAAACTGGGAATAAATGGAATGGGGTTCCAATCTGCAGGAATTGGCCGTCTCTGCAGTTGGGATAGGTCTTCGACCGATGGACTTGCTGTACTTTTTGCTGGAGTGGGATTTTTCTGTGGTACAGCTGGTGCTATGGCAATGAAATCGGTATACCTTTTGCTGGAGTGCAGGTCCTATGTGGTGGGGCTAGTGGTGTGGCCAGTGAAGTATGGGTACAGTCTGCTGGAGTCGGTCCTACATTTTGTGTCACTGGTTGTACAGCCAATATAAGTGGGGTGCTGTCTGATTTCTCCAGCACCACCATGTTTTTCAAGGACTTTGCTGGTGCTCCTTCAGGTTCGGCAATCACCCTCTTCATTTTTGATGTATGATGCACACGAACGGCATTTGAGTGGAAAAACATGGTATGATGATAGATGGAATATGTATTGATAATGGATGGGCATGGCATATATGATGAGTAAACTAAGTAGATGGCGGTGCAACAAAGTAGAAGAAATGCAAGACAACATATGCAAGATACCCACAATAAATAAAACATTGCCAAATTAGAACATGCACCTTGATGGGTGAACAGGACGGGCCATCTGCCTTTGACTCCTCGAGGTTAGAATAGTCATTAGGATCATATTCTGAACAAGAGCAACAGGTGGGGAGCGTACGAGTTTCATTGCATCCAGAATGGCACTCAATGCCTTGGTGCCAATTTTGTAAGTCATTGCAGTGTTTAGCTTCAAGAGTGGACTGCTGCTAGTGCAACACAAAGCAGCTACACAGATCATAGTGTAGATATAACGGGAAAACCTTAAGCATCAGAGTAAAATCAGCAAAGTGGAACTTGCTGGAATATATGTGCTAGTATTTCTGGTACGGCTAGAAAGGCTTAGGATACCAGCTCTCTTCAAGTGAAGGTGCGGTACTGTTAATATCAGTATAACTCTCAAAGGGGACACAGCTCCACGCATTTCCTTGCTATTCTTATAGGATTCAAGTGGGCAGGCCACTACAAATCCTATTCCTATGTTTACAAGATCCTAAGAATCAAAGAGGCTCAAAGTGTCCATCACAACCGACCGTATAGACCTCTACACTGCAAATGTCCCTGCTCATCTTCAGTACAAGTAACATACTGTACTACTAGCATACTCCCTCCGTTCCAAAATATAAGTCTTGGTAGAGATTTCCACTATGGATCACATACAGATGTATCCAGATACATTTTAGAGTGTAGATTCACTCATTTTGCTCCATATGTAGTCCATGGTGGAATCTATACAAAGACTTGTATTTAGGAATGGAGAGAGTACATATTAAAGAAGAACGGAAGAGGAACATGGTAAAGAAGAGCAAGCAGATTTTGGATAATAAAATGTTGGTTGCGCAGTGCCCACACATGATGAACCAGAGCACATTAAGAATGCAACTCCCAGCTGTCTCTTGACCATTTCAGGTGGTTGGATGAAGATCCTACGTCTCTAACCCTTCTTCTTCCTCGTCTCTGATTCTCCCCATACAGAACACCGCACGGGCCGCCGGCCGGACCACCGGCCCCCACCGTCTGTGTTCCTCCGCCACCCCCACCCCCCACCCACGTCGAGTTTTCTTCATTCGGCGAGGCCCCACAACCACCCGAGCCCCTTGGATCGCACCGGTGAACTCCGGCGAGCTCTGAAAAATCAACTGACCCAATTTTGAAATTTAGTCTACTGTGATTTAACTAGTGTGGAATATAAAAGGGGAAAACCATAAGCATTGGGAGTATAGTGTTGAGCGTGCCATGGCGGATCTGAAGGTGCAAACCGGACAAAGGCAACTTCGCAACCAAGACAAGAAATCAGAGTAAAGCAGTGGTGATCTATTTTCTTGCTGCGATAAATAAGTTGAGCAGATACGAAAGAGTATCGTCTCTGGTGCGGCGCCGTGTACGCATCTGCTGAGAATTTGACGGTGTTGCGGTAGCGATGGCTGTCGGCAGCGTGGAAGCAGATCCAGGAGGGTAGACGGTGGCAGCGGGGCACGGTGGACGAGACGGTCGTAGGAGCCGCGCCGGCAAGGTGGACGACGGCGGGGATGAAGCAAGAGGATGGGATGCAAGGATCCCGGTCCGAAGGCGTGGATGAGAGAGGTCGATCTCTTGTAATGGACAGCGGCGCCGGGGTATCAGCTCCGGCATGGTGGAGGAGGACGGCGGTGGATGGGGTGGCGGACGGCGGCGGATGGAGGAGGGTGGGGTGCAGAGGGTGTTTTGGCGCCCACGGAGTACGAATGGGGAAAAGGGAGGTAGAGAGGAAGGGGGAACCATGTATTCAGGGCGCGCTTGTCTCAAATGCGAGTAAATTTACAAACTTAGCCCCCGTTTCAAATTTCTACTACATCACAGCAACATTACTCGGTTGGGGATAGGACGGTAATCTCGCATACACCAAATATTTGCCGACGAGAGTTTGTTTTTGGCGCCCACCGTGTATGAATATGAATCGGGGAGGGAGTCGATTTCGGCGGAGGGCACACTGTGTTTTGGCGCCCACCGTGTATGAATCCGGGTGAGAGGCGGTTATGTCATGTTTGGGTGAAATTACAAACCTACCCCTATCGAAACCTATAGAAATCCAGCAGATAGGCTTTGCGTGGCAGGGATAGGCAGTAGTGATTTCCATCTCGCAGATTTTGGTTTCGGGAGGTTACTGCGACTTTCCCCGCTTCGTTCAAATTTTGCACAGTGCACATTTACCGTGCCAACTCAATTCGAATCCCGTTTGTATTCTACTATTTTTTCTACTATTTTTTCGGGCGGGGTCCATTTTCAATTGGAATTATATTCTATATACATCATTTTTTTACATATACTTTCAAAAGCACAACAAAGAATTCTGCTCCTTTATATGTATAATATGATTTACAAATAAAACGATCTCGAAATCTTAAGGTTGAATTCGAAAAATTTTAACCAAATTATGTTCTACTAAAATGTATGGACCAGTAATATCTACATATTAAATAACATAGATGTGCGTGAATTCATATGAGTATGCATGTTTGATAGATCAATTTTGGTTCGAGTATGGATTACATGTATCATCATCTCGAATTAAAATATTTGAATCCCTTTTTTGTTCACTCCTTTCACGCCCATCTCTCTCGCATGCATGCTCCTTCAGGTAGCCATCACTCTCTTTTCTCCAGCTCACCCGCACGCTCACTTCATGTTTCTCCTATCCTCGCAAACATGGTCTCTCGACGTCTCCCTTGAGAAGTGTCACACTCTCCCTATCATTATACATTACACGGTTTTCATTATCTCTCACGTCTCTACTGTTCTCTGGTATCACTCGGTACCTAAGCTTTCTTTTTCACCGCCACACACACAGTCTCCACTCGTCTTTCACTTTGTCTTTCTCTCTATGGGATTCTCTCACACACCCTATATGTCTCTACATATGACTCATACCACTAAAATTACTCTCTCTCTCTCTCCTGTAGACACAACATTTGTTGCGGTCTCCTTTTCGTCTCCATCCCAGACTGACACCGATCAGACAACCCCGACTACCGTCTCCTCTCTCTCTCACACAGACACACACACACAACTCCTGCTTCCACTCCCCTTCCCGACTACCGTCTCTCTCTCTCACACACAAAACTCTCGCTTTCGCACCCCGACTCGTATTTCTCTCACAAACATTTATCGACTAGCTAGCCTCTAGATAGGTTTATACACCCGCACACTCATGCTTCCACCATCGCATACATGTCTCTCTCCCGCTCCTTGTATCTATGTAGCTTTTTCTTCCCTTCTTGAGACACGCCCTCTCGATCGTGCACACACACACTATCGCCTCATTTTAAGCTGATACCTATCGCACACACACTACTTGTGTCTTTGTCACACATGCACTCCGTCCTCCTCCACTCTCCCTCTCTCTCACACACACATGGGCTTTTTGCAACAACTAGCAAGATGCCCATGCGTTGCACGGAACATCAAGATGCATTTGTATGAGTAGTTTATCTTGTGGGGGAAAAGGATGAACGAGGGAAGACCTTATTTGCAAATGTGGAGAGGGGTGTGGGTATCTTTTTGCAAAATTGCCATAGTTTCCTTCCTATCCGTCAGATATAGATCGGACGGCCTATATTGCAGGATGGCAGGCACACGATCATCACCGACAATGCTTTTTATAAGAGTAGGGATAAAAAATAGAGTTGGTGATGATGGTGGGCCTGCCATCCTGCAATGTAGGTCGTCCGATTTATATCTGACGGATAGGAAGGAAAATATGGCAATTTACCCACACTCTTCACCACATTTGCAGATAAGGCCTTCCCTCGTTCATCCTTTTCTCCCACAAGATCTTGATGTTCCGTGCAACGCACGGGCATCTTGCTAGTAAGAGTAGAAATTAGACATATACCACTTCTCGAATCTTGAAACCAACAACATGCCTCCCTTATCTCATCAAAACCGCCAAAGGAATATATTTTGAGTGAAACATAACATATTTTTAGTGATATACGTATTTCAAAACTAGACTTTTTTTCTATCAAATCGGTGAATATGTATTAATCTACTTTGATCGTGTGGCAACGCATTGGCACATTGCTAGTAGTTATTATAATTTTTTGGACACCAGACAAACGGTGGAGTACATATACGAAGAGAAGAGGCGCACGCACGCAGTCGGCCTCTCGCTGTCTCGCACACATGAGTGTTACGTAAAGGCGACGTTAACAAATAAACCCTAAAACCCTAGGTGCACGATTGCTGCATTCGCGGGTACCGGGTACGTGGTGGAGCACCTTTGTAGGAGTTGATGGTCGGGACCACAGGTGAACGACTTGGAGCGCGGTGGCTCGCCAGTTGCCACAGATCGAGTAGCCACGTTTAAAATATCGTTTTTTAGCGGGGTTAAGAGTTCCGATTTTCAATGGCACGTTATAAGTAGTAAGTAGTTTTTAGAACGATTGGTATGGAGCGAAAATGGAATTCATAGTACTACGTACCTCCTTGGCGTATGGTTGTATGGGTTTATGTTACGAGATGTTGAACCTGGTAGTTCTAGGGCAAATACTATGGTTTAGATTTAGATGCTGGTTTTCAGTAATCGGAAGGGGAAACCCTTCTTTGATTAAAAAAACTACTACCTCCATTCTGGTTTACTAGTCCCCATCGTACTTTGGGTCAAAGTTTGTCCATGAATTTTACTTGTAAAATGTGAATGGAAAACGAGATTTTGTTATACCCAAACAAAAAAGGACTGGAGGGAGTGATTGCTCTGACACGGACGCGACCTCTCATAGCGCAGGCATTGAACCGGCGCGCCGGCCAAGAGGGCCGCACTCGCTGCAGGCCCGGCTGAGCACGCCTCCTCGCCGCGTGCAACCAGCTTAAGACTGCCCCGCCTGCCTTCATTGAATCCGCGCGTGTGCCGGCAACACGTCCTTCCGCGAGCCGGCAGGCATTTTAGAACACAAAAAATGACTAAAATATAATTAATTTACGCATGGTCTTGACTTGTTGTGCTCGCACTGGTAGCAGGAACTAGTAGAGGTTTTTCTTTATTTATAACTCTCCTCACATTTTTTTGGCTTTGAAGTGAATCATGGTTGTGGACATTATGTATGAATGTGCAGATATCTGTGAACATGAGTTTGATGTGGAAGTTGAACTTGGAATGTCGGGCTTGCGCGTGAACTATACCATGTCCAATGCTTCGTCTGTTATTGTTTGGAAAGTAATTGCTGTTATTACATGACCCAAAAAAACATTTTGTGCCACATCAGTAGATGCACAGACATCACAACAGGCATGCTGACTGGATAAACATTTGAACCTAGCTATTATGAAGGAAATTTTGTATTGACAACAGTTTTAGATAGCAGGAGACGCCTAGCCTGCTCTGCCTCTGCTAGCTTATTTCTGGCTTCTTCCATCTCTTCTTTGGCTTGGGTGAAGAGAGCATCTGATTGCTCTTTTCGCTTCTTCAGGAACTCAGCTACATTCTCAAGGGCTGCTGCACGCTTTCTTTCAGCCTTTACTAATGCCACGAGGACACGAACAGCTGACGACTCCACCTGGCTTGTGTGTAATCCAGCATCATCTGGGAATTTGCACCTTGTGTCTAATCCAGCATCATTAGGGAACTGGCACCTTGTGTGTAATCCAGCCTCATTTTGGAAACATGATCTCGAGGTTGACCATACTTCCCTCCTCGCAGGAACTGCATCCTGACATGAAGTTACTTCTTTTTTAGATCAATACTCAGAGAAACCTAGATCCATTTAGTAGAAGCCAGATAAACAGAACTCGGAGAAGTGAATTCAAAAGGAAAAGAAATATAAAAACAGACTACAAGGTGAGAACACCCACTTCCTACATCAAGTTAAAAACGAAAGCATTAGGACGATTAAGACTCTTCTTATTACACATCGAAGAACACCACGCTTAAGAGAAACAGAAACTACAACATATACACATCGAAGAACACGAGGCTAAACGAAAGTAATTGAAAGGGTGTTACTTACCAAAGCTCGTTTTACAGGTTCGGTGCAGCTCCTCTTTAACTTGCCACGCTCCTTGAAGATGTCCCGAATATCCCGTGTTTGGTCTTCATTGCTCCTCTGCATGTTCACACTCGTGGTTTTAAAATCTCAACATGGCAAGAAAAATACTACTAGTAATACTCGCGCATCTTGTGGGCAACATTAAAGCACTCGTCTGCCATGTTAGAGCATCTCCAACAGAATCGCAACGCGCGGCGCTTTAAAAAAGCGTTTACAGTGCTGAGATCGAGAAGTAGATACTAGAGAGTAGAGGATAGTTCTCAGCATAGATAGATAAAAAAAGATAATTCAACTACTCCTCGTCGTCCGACTCCTCCTCGGTGATGTCCTCCTCCGACGTCTGACTGTAGGCGTGAAGATACCGATCGTCGTCGGATTCCCAGGGCGACGCTGCTCCTAGCCTCATGTTGAATTGAGCGTCCGCTTTTCGCCTACGCTTGTCCTCGCGATAGGCGGCTCGCTCCGCCCTCCTCTTATCCCTCTCCGCCCTCCTTTGCGCGTAGAACTCGCGCTCGTTGATGATGTCCTGCGGGAAGTGTTGGCGCCACAGCGCAATGGCTTCCTCGTCCATCTCGGCGATGCCGAGACGGTGCTCCCGCCTCCGGTTGTCGCGACGATCCTCGTCGGTGCTAAGCCGCGGCAGAGGCACGAGCTCCTGCGCTCGCTCCCGCGTCGGCACGTTGGGGAAGTTCAATGTTCTATGAGGCCACCGGAGGCGCCACGCCGCCGCGTCGTACGCGCGGGCGGCCTCGGTTGGCGGTGTCGAAATTGCCGAGGCCGAGGCGCATCCCGCGGAACCGGATCTCGGCGGAGAAGCCGCCGGAGGGGCGCGCGCGGACGCCGCGGTATCCCCAAGTTTCCCGGCGACGCGGCGGCATGGTGGCGCGGCGGCGGCGAGGCGAAAAAGAGCGGGGAGAGAGCGGTGGCGAGGCACAGAGCGGTGGCAAGGCACATAGTGGTGGGAGGGCGTTGGATTTTATAAAGCGCGCCGGACGCCGCGCGCCAAAACTAGCGCACGCCCGGCCGCTTTTTCCCGCGCGCGCGATCCTTTCCCGACGTCTCTGCTATCTCTACTCTCTTCTCTACGGTTATATTTATTTTATATTTAATATTTAATATTTATCTCTACTTCCTTTACTGTCTACTTTTTTCTCTATACTTTTTTTCTTGCAATATAGGCCGTCCGATTTATATCTGACAGATAGGAAGGAAACAAATGGGAATTTTGCAAAAAGATACCCATACCCCTCTCCAGATTTGCAAATAAGGCCTTCCCTCGTTCATCCTTTTCTCCCACAAGATAAACTACTCATACAAATGCATCTTGATGCGTGCAACGCATGGGCATCTTGCTAGTTCTAAAAACCTTTCCATCATTTGCCACACTGCTGGTTGCAGATGAAAAACCTACCCAAGCACAGCGCGATACAGGAGCGACGCACAATTACAAGCTGATATTCTGTTGGACAATGGAGGCTATAACCAATTACTTTTACGGGAACAATAGCACCCAGGAAAATTGAAGGGTAGGTATGAACAAAATTGGAACTGCACATGTACTGCTAAGTGATTCAATACACACATTACCAATCGAGGAGGAGAACGATGGTCGCGGCGGCCTCTGTGAGTCATGGTCGGCAACGGGAGTCAGTTCATTGTCCACGACGGTGGTACTTCTGCGCTTGGCGTCGGCTTCCGGGAAGCAGATCCGAGACCGTGGAAGACGATGCCGGGGAAGAGGCTCCGTCTACGACGACGACGGTGGACCGGCTCCAGTGCGGCGTACGAGGTCGTCGATGAGGCAGATGCGCTGCGGTGGACGAGTGCGCCGATGTAAAGGGGAGGAGCACGAAGGCTGCGGTGCCGTGGAGAAGTCTATTTTGCGGTGGGGATAGAAAATGGGGAGTATTCAGGTGTACTACTCTGGGTGCCGGGGTGGGGCTGGCTGGGTAGGGTGAACCTGAAGTTACGAAAACAGCCCCCTACCAAGCGTCGTCCGTAGGCCTGTTCCGAAGGCTATGATGGTAACTTCCCACTGCTCGAATCAGGGTCGCGGGAGATTTTCCCGCCGACCTCAAAATTTTGTGACACTGGACTCCCCGTGTGGCGTGTTGAGTGATTCGGCTAAGCAACTAGCGAGTAGTAGTAGTAAACTCTGCATATTAGGTTTGACCGAAGTCAAACTTCCTAAAGTTTGACCAAGTTTATATAAAAATATAAACATTTACCATAACAAATATGTATGATGTGGAAGTACATTCAATAATGAATCTAATGGTATTTATTTGTTATTGTATATGTTAATATTTTTTGTTATAAGCTTTCTGAGAGTTTACAAAACTTGACTTTGACCAATGCTAATACGCGGACTTAAATAAAAACGGAGGGAGTACACATTTGTTTTCTTAGTTTGTAGTGAACTAATCATTTGTTGAAATTGTGAAATAAATATATTAGGCTATTGACTTCGAATGTAATGGTCTATACAATTCAATAGTTACAATCATTGTCGAATCCCAAGATGTATACAAGGTCTATAGTACTTCACAACATGCTCAAACTCACATAATCCCAGTCAAATGAGAATCTAAATGCATTTCATAGTTATTACTTTGTAGGATGCAACAAAAACAACCAAAACTCTACATCAGCCATTATAGAAGCAACATTTTGACATATCCCATTGTGTGAATGAAACGTGCAGAGAGAGCTTTTGAAGATGGAGCAGATAGGGCGGGAAAGATTGTATGTATGTGGACGAGAGAGTAGGAGACAAACCTAACGAGACAGAGAGAGAGAGAGAAAGAGAAAGAGAGAGGAAGAAGTTAGGTCTGTGAGAAAGATGGAGACATGTAATATACGTGATTCTGTATACGTGGAAGGAGAAGAGACAACATGTTTGATGAGAGAGCTGGAAAAACATGGACGAGAGGGGAAGGATCTCATGGGTTGAGGGATTGACAATTTTGTGCGGGGGAGAGAGGGATTGGTAATTTTGTGCAAGAGAGAGAGAGAGGGTGGGGGGAGGAGTCAGTCAGCTGTCGTCACATCACCCTACTTCCAAATGACCCCGCATTCTCTAGCGCGGTGTGGTTGCTGTCTTCGATCTGCTCGATGCCCTCTTTGAAGATTGAGGTGTTGTGCATGTTGGGGTGCAAAGAAGCACAAGCGAGAGTGGTCGCCGTATAACCTTGGATGGGGATGAATTGTGTGCTCGGGGGAGTGTGTGTGTGTGTGTGTGTGTGTGTGTGTGTGTGTGTCTGTCAGATATTGAGCGAAAACAAACCTAAGGAGAGAAATGGGTATTCACGAAGAGATTGTGCGGGCCTTGAGGTGGGCAGGGGCCGAGTGAGGGTGTCAAAATGTGCGCGTTGATGCATATGTTGCATGCGATCGTGCGAGGGACGGACGAATCGAGAGAGATGGTTGTTGTGTTACGGATGCTCCTCTCTCTCTTCTCTCTCTCTCTCTCTCTCTCACACACACACACACACAAGTAAACTAGAAGACCGTTCTCTCATGTATACACAACGTATCGGCATCTGTCTATGTCTCACTCATGCATGATCATTTGCACATTCACACCACTCTATGTCTGTATCACACGCACACCGTCTCCACATTGCCCTTCCGCCACAACACACATATGGACACATACACACGTTCTCTCTCAGTCACACACACAAAATAAGTATTAAAAAAACTAGGGCGCACCTAAAACGTCCAAATCCAAATAAACACAAACTGGAGCTAAATTCAAATATATGGAAATATTGCAGCGTCAAGAACTTTCCCAGGAAAAAAAGTTGAGTAATATTCGAGGATTGTTTTCACACACACAAAAAGGTTCGGTGGATGTCCTTCGAGCGCGACACGGTGACGCACCGTTCGATCGACCGCGCGGCCGCGGTTCACGCGCTTGCACAGGATTCCGTATCGTGGCTGTGGTACTAACTTCAAAAAAATTAATAAAAGCGCTGCCTAAGTCTAATGTTTACGTGTACTAGTACGGTTTTCTTTTAAGTTTGACCAACCTCATATAAAACTAAAGTAAGCTCCCATACGCGCACTCATCAATATGCCGCCACCGCCGTTGCGCATGCCGGCGCCCGCCTGCTCCGGCCAACAATTTCTCGCCCATCACCGCCGTGTCGCCGCCATCCCTGTGCCATGAAGCCGAAGGCTCGCCCGCTCACGTCGTCTGCAGTCCCTCCTCGCCATGCCGCCGCGCTGCCAAGCACGCGAGCAGCTGGTGGAGCCGCGTCTATGCACGCAGCGTACGAAGAGGAGGACGAGCGCGTGCTCCAGCACGCCGGCGAGGAGGAACTAGCGTGTCATTGTCGTCTCCGCCCGCGCGGAGGAGGCGCGCATGGTGGCTGTCGCGGCGGAAGCCGGTCGCGCGCGCGTCGAGCCCGCAAACCGGGTGCGGACGCGGAATCTACCTTCGAGACCTTGAATGCCACGTGGATCCTGCAATCTGAAGGAGCAATTTGGGTCAGTCGACTCATGTGAGCCGTTTGATGCAACATGGATGGCTAGAAGGGCTTCTTCCACCTCTTCTGCCGTCTTCTTCCTTCGCTCCGTCGAACTTCTTTCACAAATCGACTGACCCAAATTATACTACTAGTACGAACGTATTAAGTACAGTAGGAACACGAAGGTACGAGCAGTAGTACCAACTGCAAGAAGAACAGTAGTAAGACATAGTACTAGTACTACTCTACGTACTAAAGAGTTCAAATAACGAGAAAGAACATAAACATAGTTCTGCTGGGGCCTCAGCACAACACACCCTTGAAAATAAACTAAGCAACTAGTCCGCTTGACACTGCAGTAGAACCAGCATGAGCGACGGCACTGCCACCTACTCGGAGTCCGAGTCCACGTCCTCGACTTCGTCCTCGTCCCTCTTCCTCTTCCTCTTCGCCGACGCTTCTTTGCTTGAACCGGACACTGGGCTCTGCTTCTTCATCCAACCCATGTAGATATTTAAACAAAGGTAGGCATCCATTGCTGCGTACAGGATGTGATCTTCATCTAATGTCTTCGACTCCCATGCATGATGAAACTCGTGATGAGGTTTCTTCAGTTTAGCGTACGAAGGATCAATCATGGCTGCTGCCAGGGTCAGCATTGAAGGTTGAGAGGAGGACACCAGGCTTGCCTTCTGGAGATCGAAGGGCTGGCCTACAACGAGACCTATCCGACGCAGGACATCCCTGTCGTTCTTAAAGCCTACAGTAACGAATTTCACTCTTTTGTCCTTGAGGAAGTTCTTAAAATCCTGGCACTCAACGTCGGCATGGCATATGTGGTAGACCAAGCAAACGTTATGTACGCAAACCTGGATCACGGCGGGCTTCTTCCTCTCTTCGTCCTTTAGATCCTTCTCTCGTCCCAGGACTGTGGTGTACTCAACATCTAGCCCAGCGACCCACTCATCCGTTGAACTGTTGAACATGCGTAGGAAGCGAGCAAGCCATGCTTTCACCGTCGCGGATCCACGTGTGTAGATGACGATGAACTGATCGCCGGTGATGGCTCTAACCTGGTACTCAGCGGCGACCATGGAGATTTGGGAGGCCATGGATTTTGGAGGAGGGTTAGGAGAAGTTGAACTGTTGTACCCCGCAAAAACTGGGAGCGAACTAATGTGAAAGGACGGGACGACTGGGAGCGAACTGTTGTGAGGTAGAAGACGGGGACGAGTAGGGCGTGCGAACGGCGTGGGGTTGCTGGCTTGCCCGGTGGATAAACGGCTGCAAGCCCCCAAAGAGTTCTCGAGAACTATGCGGGACCCACTAGATGTCATGTCTACTAGACCCATATCGTAGGCCTGACGGTATAGCTTCTGCCTGTTCGCACGCCATGCCGGCGCGTGGATGTAACTTCACTTAATTCCGTCAACCGTCGCGCCTCCCACGACCTTCGCCTCCCTCGCGCGGTCGCGCCCTTTGAGACTTCGACCGGCTATAAATGAGCAATTTTTTTTGCCTACTCCGCATGCATGATACTCCCTCTGGTCCTTTTTACTCCCGTCAACCGTTTGCAAAGTGTTTGACCAAATATATACTTTTTTTGAACACCACCTTATATTAATTAACCAGCCACACCAGTACACTCATTCGATACAATATTCACCACACAGGGCGGTACGTTATTTACAAGAATACCATCTAATCTATTGTCAAAGCTATACTTAGCGATTAAGTGTGCCACCTTATTGGCCGAACGGCTAATCTTTGACAATTGAAGATTGTTGATCAACTTCGAGATGCTCAACGCTTTCATCTTCAGGTCACGCATAGCAGACCTGTCATAGTCCCCCGATGCAAGAGACGCTACCACAAAAGCGCAATCAGTCTCTAAAATTACAGGATTATGAAGAGAAATACCTATGTAGAGACCGGCAA
Organism: Triticum aestivum; assembly: GCF_018294505.1. NCBI lineage: Eukaryota > Viridiplantae > Streptophyta > Magnoliopsida > Poales > Poaceae > Triticum > Triticum aestivum. The sequence continues at coordinate 145,043,478 of NC_057798.1, forward strand.
TGCAAGCCCTAAGCTCCGCTTCCTCCACGCTTTGACAGGCATCAATGAAATCCCACGACCAAATTTATACTAAAAATATCAATATCTACAATACTGATTATAATGAGTATAAGAACTACGTTTTATAATGAGTGTAAAAATATTGATTTGACATTGTGAATGTTGATACTCCCTCCGTCTAGGTGAGTAAGTCATCTTAGGCTGTGCACCGTGACCAAGGAGGAGGGGAAAACGAGAGACATTAATGTTTATTTGCTAATTAAATAGTATTGCATGCAATGAACTAACCACTGCATGTCATGTTTGATAGTCTCAGGTCATTAAAAGCATGCACACCCTCATCTATTATTGGTTGATATGTCAAGAAACAAGAAAGAGGTAGAAGTTAATGCACCGCGCCTACGTGTTTTGGGATTAGAGTACCACTACCTCCCTTCTAGTTTAAAGGGCTCGACTCAAAAATTTCACCTACTCTTAGCAAGATAGTATAGGCGGTGGAATAGTTTTTGAAGTCTGCAAAAGTACTCAACTAATGTGTCGTTCTTCACAAAAAAATGTGTTTACCAATGCATGCATGAACACTAGTTACTCTAACCCCCCTCTCTTCTTTAATTCTTTGCCACATCAGCATGTTTGCTATTCCCGTGTGCATGATACCAGCTAAGATACCACCATGATGGCCAGCCTTAATCATCGCATGCAATAATTTAGTGCACCTTGAAATATGAACATGTGTGGGGCGTGTATGTTTTTAATGACTTGAGACTATACCTAGCCCGGCATGCAAGATGACTTATTATGCACCGTTCCCCATACCTGCAGGAAGCCTGTTCGTCTCCAAATCTTTTCCTCTCCGGCGGTCCCACCACTCCACCCCGTGTGAAAAAATTTGCATGCATGACTCTCCTCCCCCCACGCTCGTCCAATCCGTTGTGACCAGCAATATTTCCACCCCTTCGCTCCCTCGTAATTTACTCCAACAAATATGCCCACGTAGCTTTTACTTAACTTCAGGTGCATTGGGTCACTGACATACGGGCCCAGCAGTGTACTGGCCCACATGTTAGTGACGTAACTGGACCTGTAGTTAAGTCAGTGCAGCTCAGTCCATATCTTACGTAGGTGTGCCATTGCTCGCAATAAATACTGCGCCTCCCACGACATCGCTATCTCCTCCCCCTCACGTTCACTTTCATCGCTATCTCCTCCCCCTCCCTCTCACGTCGACCACCATGGCATCGCCCCTCCCAAGCCCTAGGAGCCCCTCGCTGCACCGCGCGGATGGTCACGGGTCGCCGTTCCGTTCCTCGCCGCCACTAGTCGAGGAGGACGCGTCGGTGTTCCGATCCTCGCCGCTACGCGACGCGTCGCCGTTCCCTTCCTCGTCGCCACCAGTCGAGGAGGACGCGTCGGTGTTACGCTCCTCGCTGCGACGCGACGCGTCGCCGTTCCGTTCCTCGGCGCCACTAGTCGAGGAGGATGTGTCGGTGTTCCGCTCCTCGCCACAATGCGTCAAGATGGACGCGTCGGCATTCCCAATCTCGCCAGCACGCGCATCGGAGGACGCGTCGGCTCCCCGCTACGAGGAGAACCCCGCGCCGCCCGCAGAGCCCCCCAGCCTTGAGGAGCTTTGGAAAGAAATGGATGTCGCCTTGTGGGAGGCTTTGCCTCCAGCAGAGCGCGCCAAAATAGAGGCAGAGAAGAAGGCCGAGGAAGAGAAGTGCACCGCGCAACAAGCTTTCTGGGAGATCTATGTCGCGTCCGTGAGAGTCAAGCAATTGGTTCTTCGGCAGAAGGCTCGTGCGAGGGCCGTGAGGGTGGCGGAGGACGCCCGTGCCGACGCCCTGAGTGCAGTTGGGCCCAAGCGCCTCATCTACGCTTGGCGGTACGTGGACCGGGTGCACGCTTCCAGCCAGGAGGAGTACCTGTTGGCGCCGGATCACCACACCGGTGAGATCGCGCTCGCCCGCCGGCAAGCCGCCAATCAGCACCTCGCGAGTTGCGAGGCTGAGGAAGAGGCGTTGTGTCGGCGCGCTGGGAAACGGCCGCGCACCAGGGCACTCGTGGCGCGCCGCAAGCGCTCCTACGAGCGTCGTGGCTTTTAGGAGGAGTATAATTTTTGTTTCGAAAGGCGATCTCATTAGTTTTGGGACGCAAATGATAAATCCCGAACGTTCAGGAATTTTTAGCGTCCTTAATTAAGTATGTAAAAGGGAATGTTTGGAAATGTTGTGTATTATTACGCATTTTGCAAGTACGTGCATATAGCACAAACTTTACTATATACTATCGGACTACACGTCTCTCTCGATATATGCTTGCAGACTGTGCTACTCCCTCCGTCCAGGTCAATAAGTCATCTTTGGTTGTGCACGGTGACCAAGAAGGAGGGAAGACTTGTACACCTAGACGGAGGGAGTACTACTATTACTTATGTACGTGCAAATGCACGTTTTAACATTACGATGCGGTTTTTGTAAAAGTAGAAAAACAGCACTAGTCAAGCTTGTGAAACGATTCAATGCAAAACAAATGCAAAAATGCTCGTTTGATTGTTTACTTTTAGCTTCCTTCTCTGTGGTTATTTCTCTGTCGTACTTTGTACGGAGTATCTCACTGGTTGGAAAGGCATGCAAATTCCCAAACCGCTTCCTACACCCTGTATCGAATTTTTTGCCTAACAAGTTGTGCCGTGCAATTGGAATTCCAACTTGAGTACTACTACTAGTAGGAGTACCAGGGGCCAGTTCTTTTAGGCTTCTAGATTAGTAATCCCATAACTACTACCTCCGTCCTGGTTTATTGGTCCCCATTGTAATCTGTGTCAAATTTTGATCATAAATTTAACTAATGAAATGTTAGTGCATGTCACATGCACTACTCCATCCGTCTAGGTGAGTAAGTCATCTTAGGCTGTGCACCGTGACCAAGGAGGAGGAGAAAACGAGAAACGTTAATGTTTATTTGCTAATTAATAGTATTGCATGCAATGAACTAACCACTGCATGTCGTGTTTGATATCTCAAGTCATTAAAAGCATGCACACTCTTTATCTCTTATTGGTTGATATGTCAAGAAACAAGAAACGAGGTAGAAGTTAATGCACCGCGCCTAAGTGTTTTGGGATTATTTGGTTTTCGTAAGATGACTTACACACCTAGATGCACCGCGCCTAAGTGTTTTGAGTAACATTTTATCAGTTAAATCTTTGGTCAAAATTTAGCACAAATTACAATGGTGAGGAATAAACCAGGACGGAGTAGTAGTTTAGAAGCCCAAATAAATGAGTGAGGCGCCTTATTGTTACTCTCCACTGTGACTAGTCTTGTGGGAAAAGCTGGGGAAGCCGCCAAAAGAACTGGCCCTAGGAGTAGTAGCTAGGGATCGAGTGTGGGAGATGAACCGGAGAAAGTAAATGCAGAGAGATGAAATGCAAAAAAGACGGAGGGATGTGATGGTTGCTTGTCCGTTTATTTTACCAGGCCATTTATTACTGGGAGTGGTTGGGTTTTGTGATATGACGGCTTTACTGCCGCGCCACGAGCGGGGTGAGAGGTGAGACTCCCGTGCAGCGCCGCCCTCTACACTTGTACTACATCGGTCGTGGTTTATTAGTCCCCCATTGAATTTGACTGAAGATTTAACTGACAAAATGTTAGTGCATGTCAACAAAAACTATATCGTTGGATTCGTATTTGAACATAGTTTTGAATGATATAATTTTAGGTGACATGCATCAGTATTTATCGTACTATATATAATGTTAGTTCAATTTTTGGTCGTACTAATCTATAGTAGTAAGGTGCCCGTGCGTTGCACCGAAGAGTGAAATGCATTGATCGGGGAGTTGTTTATTTTGACAAAGGATGTGGGGGTCATCTCATGTGTAACGGGTATCGATAGGTTTCTTCGGATATTATCTCATCTCTAGAGCTCACAAACATCCGGGTGAAATAGATAAAAAGGTATCTTTTGCAAACAAAAGCGTTCAACTGTTCAACCTGCATCCAAAACTTGTGAAGAAATAACACTTATTGTGCTTTGCAAGAAATGATCTTTAAGAATTAGTTTTTGAGTATCGATTGTTATACATGTTGGCTACAGATGACATGGCACTTTCTTATAGTCAACAGTTGGCTATACTATTAAGTAATATTAACCATGCCCTTATACACCTAGACGGAGGGATTAAATCAGGATGACTTGCAAGGGGGCAGAGGAGATGTAAGAAATGGTTCATCGTAAGTCTTTCACCAGTACTGTAGTAAAAATTCATACATGGAAGATTCTAGACTAAACCATAAACGGATACACTTTTATTCATGCGCGATACTCCAATAGAGCAAGATCATGCATGGAAGTCTCCACATGCTTAGACAGCGGATTACATTGAGCGAAGACTAATGATCAACATTTAACTTGATAATGCGTATTTTTTTAGAAGAACAGGGAGGCTCCTCCCCGGTTCCATTATCAAATGAAACCCAAAGTGTCTTACATCAGCTCACTGAGAGGAGCAGTTCAAAGGAAGGACTGCGGCGAAAGCCACTCAAGTTTAACGACAAGCTTACAGAATCAAAAGCGGCAAAGACACGGGCCATAAGCGCCCACACACACACTACATGTTTTCTAAGTGCACTTGATAATGCGTATGTCCAGGTGAACCTCCTTGGAGTCCCCGTGCACCGAGTCGGCGGGTAAAGGATGGAACGGATGCCATGGGTTTTCCAAGTCCACATTGGCGGGATAGTCCCAGCTCCCAGAGTCCAAGTCTGTCCGATGAGGCCGGTGTCGCCGCCCACGTGACCCGGAGGGTAGTAACATTGACCACGCACCCGTACATCTGCCTCGTGTCAGTGTCAGCGTCAGCGGCGACGCCCCTGACGCACATTACAGAGACGGGGCGGCGGCCTGCGCGGGCCTCGCCGGTGCCCACGATCAAGAGGAAGACGCTGTCGTCCTCCTCCGAGACTAGCAGGCGGCGGTGATCCTCCAGCGACTCCGGCATGGTGAACCGGTAGCACGTGTCGTACTTGATGTTCTCCGCCAAGGGCCAGCAGTGACCGCTGCACGCATCCGTGAGGTGATGCACCATGTCCGCCGGCGAGCCACAAAACGGCATCGGGCACTCATAGCAGTGGACGAAGGGCTCCTTGGAGGCATCGACCAGGCCGTCCATGAAACGGGAGTGGCTGTAGGGGACGTTGCGCCAGTTGAATATATGAGCAAGTTACTACGAGATTTAATCCGAATAAGCACAAAATAAATCATGACGGCTATAACAGAGATGAAACTAATCATGTGGACTAGCATAGTAGTAGGATACAGAGTAGAAACATGAATTCTACCATGATTTCGAACAGGAAGGACAGAAACACATACGGTGCAACGGGAGCAGCACCGTTGGCGTTGAGGTTGTCGCCCATGTCGTTGAGGAAGAGGTTGCCGAGGTCGGGGAAGAAGTCGTCGTCGGTGAAGTCGTGGCTGCCAGCAGTCGCGAGAGTGCGCTCCCCAGATTTCAACAGCGCCCGCCGAATGGAGCGCAGGAGGGAGTGGCTGTAGGGGACGTTGCGGCCGCCGAATGGAGCGCAGGAGTAGCACACGAAGCAGTAGATGGTGTCCTTACTAGTACTCCCTAGTCTCTATCTATCTATATCTATATATATCTACTCTTATAGAAAACCGAGTTGGTGATGATGGTATGCCTGCCATCTTGTAATATAGACCGTCCGATCTATATCTGACGGATAGAAAGCCAACTATGACAATTTTACAAAAGATACCCGCACCTCTCTCCACATTTACAGATAAGGCCTTACCTCGTGCTCCTCCCTATGTCTCTATCTCTACTACTTTTTTTATAACAAATCGAATAGTGTTGCGCCGTCCGCTGCACGCCCGGCTGAACACGCCTCCTCGCCTCCATCATCACCAACTGAGTCTTTTATAGGAGTAGGAGTAGAGAAAAAACCGAGTTGGTGATGATGGTGTGCCGTGCAATGCACGGGCATCTTGCTATTTTTTGCATATAAGTCCAAACACCACGTAGACACGGTCTTTGAGCACGGTTCATAGTCGTTCCACGATCGGGCATCGAAGTTTGTAACTATTTTAGATTAGAATATACTACTCCTCCGGTGCTAGTAGTAGAGCAGAGTCCTACTCTACTACTCTACTCTAGCAAGCTAGGGCATAGTACTGTAGTAGGTACTGTAGGGAGTACCAGTACTGTGATCACTCAAGCAAGTTGTCTGGCATCGATATGACCCTACGCTGCTGGTATGTGTCTCGTAAGTCAAGCGGCGTGCTGTAGTCATCATCACCTGTCCACTTCCCGCAGCACATATTCGCTTCTCCATCTTTGTCCGCACATAATCTCGTCCAAGCTTCCATCCCCGCTAAGGCGCCTCCCCCCTCGTCCGAAACCCAAGCACTAACAATGGCAGAACCGAGCAGCGTCCGCCGAAAGAGTGGCTGGAATTCGCTCCCCACAGAGGTAATCAAGCTCATTGTTTCGCGTGTGGACAATCTCAGTACCATGCCGCTCGCCGCGTGCTCGTCGGGGCTGTACCGTTTACTCAAAGCCCTCAGGCCGGAGCTTTTTAAGCCAGCTCCTTGCTTGCTGATGCCTCCTGATCTTCAGAAATGGCGTGTCATGCAGCATAACGATCGTAGGGTGGCGAGCATCAACCCCCTTCACTGCGATCCGATCCCCGTCAGCCTCAGCTACATTAACGGTATGTACTGGGTCGGCATGAACACGTCTTGGATGGTGCTCGTCGACGGTCGCGGCAGCTGGATGCTCGTGGAGGTCTACACCCGGCGATTGATCCCCCTTCCTTTGATTAACACTGCACTGCTTTGGCACCGCGGCCCAGAATACTCGGAATCTTACAGTAGCCAACATGATACCAAGTTTGATTTGCTCAAGGTTGTAATCTGCCAAGTGCCCACAAGATCTGTGAATTATAAAGATTTCAGGCTAATTGCGTTCTTCAACCGCGGTCTCGCCTATCTGACAGGTCACTGCGATAAGTGGATAAATCTCCACGTCCATCGCAGGATCATACATCCTCCATGGTTCTCTCATGCCATTGAACACAAGGGCTTCATTTACGCTGTCGACTCCTTCTATGGCTGGACGTATTGCTGGCCTACTCCAGTCATCGCTACAAACGGCTGTTACAGCAGTATGTTACTTTCCTATGATATCATGATGGCTTGCTTATATTACTGTCAACATTTACTGAAAAAATATTCATGCTCATAACATGTTGTTCTTAAGATTGACTAAATCAAGAGCCCTTTTTTATTTGACTCCAACTTGATATGATGTTGTAGGCCGCCTGGTGTCCCTACCCTTCCTAATCCCAGAACCTTTCAAAGAAAAGCGGCATGGCAGTTGCAGGTGGTTCCTGGCTCGATCAGACGACGGCGAAAGATTGATGATCGTTCGCACGTACCGGACGTGTTGTTTCGCGGAATACAATCACAGTCACTGCAAGGTCTTTGAGCAGGATCCCAGCTTCTCTGGGCCTTCAGGAATTTTTGACTGGAGGCTGGTAAGTAGCCTTGGTACACGCTCTCTGTTTGTCGGACTGAATTATCCGATTAACCAGGAGATAACCGACGGCAAGGATCATGATGGCAGCGCGGTTTCGTTCATCAGGCAAAACTGTGTGTACACAGCGTACCATGCGTCTCTGCATGCACCATACCCTGATATGTGCCGCCATGCTCTGCAGCCCAAAGTAGGAGAGAGGGTCGCAAGTATCAGACTTCGACCTGCTGGCTGGAGTTTCCCCCGTCAGGCACCCATCTGGTTCAAGCCGTCAGCCAATCTCCACAGCTTAATAAATAGTAACGTCTAACTGAGCCAGTTAGTTAGATGCGTACACTTGGTGTAGTAGGATCTTTATTTAGTTTGATGCATACACTTGTTCTTTTTTGGTAGCCCTTTTGTAATGATGGCTGATGTTTGGTTTGGAAGAGAGAGCTGCGTCTTCACTCTTCTGGCCTGCTTACTGCTTCTGTTGCACCCCCAGCCCTGGTTGCTGCTGCTGCTGTTTTCAATGTACAATCAGTAGTATATTTCGTCTGTTGGTTGAATAAATGTGTTGTTAGAACGACAAACACAATGTTTTGGAAGTCGTTGCACGGTTCGATCCTTTAGTGCCCCGTACCGTACGTAGCTCATACTATTTTTCGTACGGAACACATTTTCCACTTGTTGATAACATGCAGCCCACTGATGAAGGCCCAATAGAGAAGCCCATAATTAACTAGAAGGGAGGCTCTCACATGAATCCGGCCCAGGTACATGCTCATGGTCCCCTAAACATAAATAAGTAAATAAATAAATAAAGCTAAATGCTCATGCACCAGTTCTTTGGGAAAATAGGTAGCCCAGTATTTCTTTTTGAAGAATACCCAAGCTAGGCCTATTTGTTTTCTCCGAATTACTGGGCTGCAAATCTTTCAAGACGAGCAAATGGGATATTATTTTTTTGAATTTTGTTCTTCACTGATATCTTATACGTATTTCATTGGATTTAACATGACATGGTACCAATTTATTTTTAAATTTGTTTTAGTATGGCTATTAATTTTTGGATTAAGAATATTTTGTTCCCCAGCAAAAATTTCCCACATATTTAGTTAATTTTTTGACCCTGGTACTGACCAGAAAATGGCCGGCAATTCTAAAAATGGAAAACGGGCTGCAATAAATTCCATATGAATTAGAAAATGAGTAAAAATTATAAAAATAATAGCAAATGGGCTGTACACCCCACAGATTTCGAGGCTGACTTCTTTACGCAAGGCTTTGTCAGTGAACACATGATTCTAGCCGCCGTGCTTCTTCAATCTCTGATCTTCCTGCTCTAACCGCCTAAACTAGCGCCGGCGGGACTGCCTGCTCCCTCCTCTTGTGGCCCGCTGTGATGCCACGCAGGCTTCCCCAGCCCACCCTACTCCCTCCGCTAGCCTGGCCGCACGCAATCAACTGCCTCCTTATTACGCGAAAAAATGATTCCTCCCACTGACATCTAGGGCGCACCGGTTGGGAGGCTAACCTGTGGGCCTACTACGTTGACGCGTATGCAGGGCTTGTCAACTTAGTCAACAAACGATTCTAGCAGCAGTAACCGTTGGATTTGAATCAAACAGTCCTGCTGCTTCTTCAATCGCTGCTCTTCTTGCACTAGTCGCCCAAACCAGCGCCGGGGAGACCGTCTGCTCCTGTCTCCAATGGCCGGCTGTGTTGCCGTTGAGGCCTCATCGCCCCCTACTACTCCTACCGCTAGCCAGGCCCTGCGGTGACGGCAGCCTCACACCGCAGCCGAACCAGTGAACCCTCGTACTCCTCTCCGCGTGGGCATCCACTGCCGCGTATTCCCCGGCTCTGTGTCGTCCCCTTCCTAGGCCTCACCGTCGTCCACCGCCTTGGTGCTCTCAGCACGCCGTGGTCAATGAGGTCAACGACATTCCATCGAAAGAGTAATGTATGTGGAGAGGCTGACAGCTGGGTCCACGGCCACAACCCAGTTTTTTTGTGATTTGCCAAGTAAGTCGCTTTGTCAGGCCTGTTGGGCTGCAAATCTTTCAAGACGAGGAGAGCTTTCATTCGGCTGGCCGAGAAATGGCCCATCAGTAATGAGAAATGGGTTGTACATTTTTAAAACACATCAAACCGGCAATTAGTTTCAAATATCTTTTTTTTTCATTTCGAGATTTTAAATTACATTAATTTTTATGCATGGAGAATTTGTTGGATTTTATATTGATATACATTTATTTTTAAAATCAGTTTGAATGTGAGTCGAAATTTCGGGATTAAAAACAGTTCGGACCGCACCGGAATATGCAAAATTTCGTATAAGTTTTTAACCGTGGCCACAATATGGGCTGTAATGCTAACAAAAAGAATATGGGCTCCAAAAAAACCTTAAGAATTAGCAAATGGGCTGTAAATTATTAAAAATAATGGCAGATGGGTTGTATGCTGTTTTCCACAGATTTGAGGCTTTCCTAAAAAAAGGTTGACGCACAAGCAGTGACTGTTGGATGGCCATCCAACGGCCGTCGTGCTTCTTCAATCTCTGCTCTTCCTGCTCCAGCCGCTCAAACAAGCGCCGGCGGGACTGCCTGCTCCCTCCTCCCCGCGGTCGGCTCTGACAGCTCGGACCCACCAGCTATATCTTCGTACGCAAGGAAGTGCCTCCTTATTACGCACAAAAAAATGAATACTCCCCCTGTTAGCTGGGACCCAGTATAGTGGCAGGCTGACTTGTGGGCCTACTAAGTTGACGGGGACGGAGGGCTTTGTCAACTTAGTCAATATGCACGATTCTAGCTCCAGTGACCGTACGATATCCATCCAACGGCCGTAGTGCTTCTTTAACCTCTGGTCTTCTTGCTCCAGCCGCCCAAACCAGCGCCGGTCGTGCCTCGTGCTCCTGCCTCCCGTGGCCTGCTACGATGCGGCGGAGGCCTCACCGCCCCCTACTACTCCCACCGCTGGCCAGGCCATCCATCTACTCACTCACACCCCCTGTTATTCTGTGGCGACGGCAGCCTCACACCGCAGCGAACCAGTGAACCCTCGTACTCCTCTACGCGTGGGCATCCACTGCCTCGTCTTCCCCGGCTCCGCGTCGTCCCCTTCCTAGGCCTCGCCGTCGTCCACCGCCCTGGTGCTCTCGGCGCGGCGTGGTAAACGTGGTCAAGGAACGGCTTCCATCGGACGTGGACTGTACGTGGAGAGGCTGACGGCTGGGTCCACGGACGTAGCAAGGAAGTGCCTCCTTATTACGCACAAAATAATTATTCCTCCACCTGACAGCGGGGACCCATCGGACGGGCTACCATATTTCGTGAAAAAAATGTTTCCCCCCTGACTGCTGGGACCCACCAGCTACACCTTCGCACGCAAGGAAGTGCGTCTGGGCAAAAAAAACAAAACGATTCGCCCTCCTAACTGCTGGGACCCACTAGCTACATCTTCGCACGCAAGGAAGTGCGTCCGGGCAAAAAAAACGATTCGCCCCCTGACTACTGGGACCCACCAGCTACATCTTCGCAGGCAAGGAAGTGCCTGACAGTCGGGACCCACCTGGTCGAAGCGTATGTAGCGTTGTCATTCTGGTCGCGAACGTGTACGTACATATATACTGGTCGATGTAGAGGCGCGCACGTGTCGTAGTAGAGGCGCGCACATAGCATGTACACGTACGTACAGCGGCCAGGGTGCAAGAAAGAAAATACGGCCACGTATGTATACATACGGGCGGGGTCTCGAACGCCTACTCGCGCATACGTACGGCGAGGGCTCGTGTACATGGCTGGGTTAGAACGGAGAAACAGCGTCGTCGTCGTGTTCATGGGGAGGCAACGGAATGCCTCGTGTTCATGGGGAGGCAACGGAATGCCTCGTGTTCATCGGGAGGCAACGAAATGCGTGGGAGCCAACCGGCTGGGTCGGAACGGAATGCGTGGTCGTGTTCATCGGGAGGGCTTGGACGGAACAGGCGATGGAAACGAGGCCTGGCATACCGCACAACGGAGGAAACAGACCTCCTACGTTCGAAACAGGGTCCTGTTGATCAGGAGGGGTGTGGCGTACCGCAAAATGGAGGAAACGGACCTCCTACGGTCTAAACGGGGGTCCTGTTGATCAGGAGGGGTGTGGCGTACCGCAAAACGGACGAAACGGACCTCCTACGGTCGAAATGGGGGTCCTGTTGATCGGGTGGGGTGTGGCGTACCGCAAAACAGACGAAACGGACTTGTGTTGGAGCGCTACGGTTGAAACGGGGGTCCTGTTCATTGGGAGGGGTGTGGCGTACCGCAAAACAGACGAAACGGACTTGTGTTGGAGCGCTACAGTCGAAATGGGGGTCCTGTTCATCGGGAGGGGTGTGGCGTACCGCAAAACGGGACTCCACGGGATACTGTTCATCTCCACCGTCGACCTCCTCCAGCCTCCACGGGCTCCTGTTCATCCAGCCTCCACCGCGCGCTACTCCACCTGCTACTGTTCAACCACCCCTCCATCGTCTACTGTTCATCCAGCCCTCCACTGTCTACTGTTCATGTAGCCCTCCACACCACGGGGTCCTGTTCAACCACCCCTCCACGGCCACCCCTCCATCGTCTACTGTTCATCCAGCCCTCCACACCACGGGGTCCTGTTCATCCAGAGGCAACGCCACCGATCACTGTTCATCCAACCCCCTCCCTCCCCCCGCAATGCTCACTGTTCATCCAATCGATCGGCTTCAGTTAGCAGCAGTAGCGAAGGAATCACTCCATCGGGTTCAGTTAACAGCCATCGATCGATCGCTCAGGTTCAGTAACGCGTAGCCTGCAGTGCAATCGCTCGGGTTCAGTTAGAGCACAACGCCTCGCCCGGGTTCAGTTAGAGACAACGCCTCGCACGTGTACGAGAGAAACGTGCATCGCTTGGCCCCCGACCTCCCACCGTAACCGGCAACTCCCCAAAATTTTCCTCCCCCTCGCTTCTACCACGGCTTTTTCCGTCATGGACGGCCCAAAGAATGTCTTGCAGCTGCATCTCCGGCCTGGCCAGGACGAAAAGCCCATTTTCTGTCATGATTTTTTGTCATAGAAGTAGGATCCCACCACATCTATGATGATACCGGGTTTTGTCACAGTTATCGTCACAGAAGTGTCATATGTATGACAGAAAAAATTCGTTCGGCCCAAAATGTCACGGATGTGTCTTTTTTTATAGTATAGCCAGACTATATGATTTTGTAGGGATAACTTTCTTTGGCCATGTTGTTTTGAAAAGACATGATTTCTTTATTAGTACGCTCGAAGTATTATTATTCTTATGTCAAATGATAGACTATTGCTTTGAACCACTTGTGTCTTAATATTCATGCCATGATTAGATTACATGATCAAGATTATGCTAGGTAGAACTCCACATCAAAAAATATCTTTTTTATCATTCACCTACTCGAGGACGAGCATGAATTAAGCTTGGGGATGCTGATACGTCTCCGCCGTATCTATAATTTTTTATTGTTCCATGCCAATATTATTCAACTTTCATATACTTTTGGCAACTTTTTATATTATTTTTGGGACTAACTTATTGATCCAGTGCCCAGTGCCAGTTCCTGTTTGTTGAATGTTTTATGTTTCGCAGAAACCCCATATCAAACGCAGTCCAAATGGGATAAAAACGGACGAAGAATTATTTTGTAATATTTATGATTTTTGGGAAGTAAAATCAATGCGAGACGGTGCCCGAGGTGGCCACGAGGCAGGGGGGCGCGCCTGCCTACCCTGGGCGCTCCCCTGACCCTCGTGGGCCCCACGTAAGGCGGTTGCTGCTCTTCTTTGGCCGCAAGAAAGCTATATTTTGGAAAAATATATGGGCGAAGGTTTTAATCCAATCGGAGTTACGGATCTCCGGATATAAAGGAAACGGTGCCAGGGCGGAATCTGAGAGCGCAGAAACAGAGAGACAGAGAGACAGATCCAATCTCGGAGGGGCTCTCGCCCCTCCCACGCCATGGGAGCCATGGACCAGAGGGGAAACCCTTCTCCCATCTAGGGATAAGGTCAAGGAAGAAGAAGAAGAAGGGGGGCACTCTCCCCCTTGCTTCCGGTGGCGCCGGAACGCCACCGGGGGCCATCATCATCACCGCGATCTACACCAACACCTCCATCATCTTCACCAACATCTCCATCACCTTCCCCCATCTATATTCAGTGGTCCACTCTCCCGCAACCCGTTGTACCCTCTACTTGAACATGGTGCTTTATGCTTCATATTATTATCCAATGATGTGTTGCCATCCTATGATGTCTGAGTAGATTTTCATTGTCCTATCGGTGATTGATGAATTGCTATGATTGGTTTAATTTGCTTGTGGTTATCTTCCTATCCTATTGTGCCCTCCGTGTCGCGCAAGCATGAGGGATTCCTGCTGTAGGGTGTTGCAATATGTTCATGATTCGCTTATAGTGGGTTGCTTGAGTGACAGAAGCATAAACCCGAGTAAGGGGGTTGTGGCATATGGGATAAAGGGGACTTGATGCTTTAATGTTATGGTTGGGTTTTACCTTAATGATCTTTAGTAGTTGCGGATGCTTTCTAGAGTTCCAATCGTAAGTGCATATGATCCAAGAAGAGAAAGTATGTTAGCTTATGCCTCTCCCACATAAAACTTGTTGTCGGTCTAATAAAGTAGTCAATTACTTAGGGACATTTCACAACTCCTACCACCACTTTTCCACACTCGCTATATTTACTTTATTGTATCTTTATCTAAACAGCCCCTACTTTTTATTTATGTGCTTTTTATTATCTTGCAAACCTATCCTATCACACCTACAAAGTACTTCTAGTTTCATACTTGTTCTAGGTAAGGCGAACACTAAGCGTGCGTAGAGTCGTATCAGTGGCAGATAGGACTTGAGAGAAAATTTGTTCTACCTTTAGCTCCTCGTTGGGTTCGACACTCTTACTTATCGAAAGAGGCTACAATTATCCCCTACACTTGTGGGTTATCAAGTGCTCTGTCGCTTGTTTATTCCTGGATCCATTGTTGGCCCTGTTGCTTGCGTGTGTGTTGTTCATTTGGCTTGCATCTTCACGTGGCCGCTTCTGCCACTTCGACGTGCACTTTTTTCGATAAAGGGTGGATTTTATTGACTCAAAATGAAGCATCAAGAAGATACAAAACACGATGAGCCTGCACCCGGCCTCTGCATAGCTAAGATGCACACAGCCAACACCAACACACACAAACACGACGGCAACTAGGAAAGTCATAAGACCAAAGCATGCATAGGCGAGTTAAAAAGAAAAAGTCCCCAAGCAATCAGATCCATGATCGTCAAAACTACAACAATGACCATATCTGCACCGACCATATCATGACACCACATGGACGACGATGTCTTCAACAGCAACGCCTTTAGGAAGGGAGCAACGCTCAAGCATCGCCGTCGCCGGATGCAGCCACTAAGGCCAGAATCTGGGTTTTCACCCTGAAGAATCAGTCCAAAGCATGTCCGACCAATGCCTTCAACAAGGTAACGATGTAAAAAAAACATCACCATTGCCAGGTATAACCAACTCCAGTCGAACCTAGGCTTTCACCCCGGATCTCTAGACCGGGTGCTCGAGTAGCACCACCATCGAAGTAACTCATGCATTGTCGCCACCACTTTTTCACGATCCCAGCAGCTACATGCGATGCGTCACCGCTGCACAACCATCCCTCGGCATCAAGACATCATCCGTAGTTTTGCATCTCACCGCAGAAGTCAGCCATCGGATCTCGAGAGATGAACCCTCTGTAAGACCTTCGGATGACCACCACCGTCGTGGAGCCGTAGGAGGTCACTGCATAGTCACTACCAAACGGACGACCGGATCTGGATCACTACCACCAAGCCTTCCAGATCTGAGTCAAGGCAACCATGCCGGGTCGTAACAAGCTGCGGCTACCTAACTACAGATCCGACCGTCTACGAGGCCGCAGGCAGTCGCCGGTTTGAAGACTCCGGCCGCTCGCACACCGACACCCGGCCACCACTGAGCAGAACCACGTTGGGGCCAGCGTCTGCCCGTGCACTGCAGATCCGCTGGGAGACACCATGTGCACCCGCAACCTCAAATTAGCACGCAGCCATCCGACCGCCAGCCTTTGAAGCTGGGATCTAATCAAACCTAGCACACCGGCATGCTTCGCGTGTGGTACATACCGCAACAGCCAGCGCACTCCATTGACCCTGAAAGTGCTACTATCGACTAGAGGGGGGTGAATAGGTGATTTTTATGAAAGTCTTCAAAGCTTGAAAGTTTCGAAGACAAACAACAGAAATGACCTAATTGTTATGCAGCGGAAGATAAACTACCCTAAGCAAGCCATAGTCAAGTATGCAATGATGTGAAAGTACATGACTAATAGTAACTAGATAGTACGGATCAGGATGAAAGATAGTATGAAGCCAATCAACAGTAGTAGTCAAGCAATGAAGTCAAACAGATACACAGATAGGCAATGACTCCACGAAGACAAACTAAAGTAAGGTTGGGAAGGGATAGAACCAATTGCTTGTTGAAGACACAGGATTTGTTAGACCAGTTCCAGTTGTTGTGACAACTGTACGTCTGGTTAGGGAGGCTGAGATTTAACTCAGAAGACCGTGTCTTCACCTTATTCCCCTTGAGCTAAGGACACCCAGTCCTCGCCCAATCACTCTGGTAAGTCTTCAAGGGAGACTTCCAAACCTTCACAGACTTTGTTCACCGGCAATCCACAATGACTCTTGGATGCTCAGAACGCGACGCCTAACCGGCTGGAGGATTCACAGTCCTCAAGTGTAATAAGTCTTCAGGTCACACAGACAGAAAGACTTCAGTGATGCCTAACACTCTTTGGCTCTGGGTGTTTGGGCTTTATCCTCGCAAGGATTTTTCTCTCTCTCAAATGCTTCGAGGTGGGTTGCTCTCAAACGACAAAAGCCGTGCACAAACTCTGAGCAGCCACCAATTTATGGTGTAGGGGGTGGGCTATTTATAGCCACTAGGCAACCCGACCTGATTTGTCCAAAATGACCCTGGGTCACTAAGAAACTGACACGTGTTCCAACGGTCAGATTTCAAACACATGCGGCAACTTTACTTGGGCTACAAGCAAAGCTGACTCATCCAGCTCTGGATAAGGTTTGCTCTCATTGTCTTCGCTCGAAGAGATAGGATTTGAGTTGAGCATCACATTAGTCACTCTGACTTAGTTCACTTGGACCCCACTTAACAGTTTGGTGGTTCCTATGACTCAACAAAGAAAAAAAGGAAGCAACGAAACCACACAGTCTTCGCGCTCCATAGTCTTCACGCAATGTCTTCTCATGTCATAGTCTTCAATATGAATATCTTCTCATACCACCATTGTCTTCAATGTCTTCATACATTTTTAGGGGTCATCTCCGGTAGGTAAACCGAATCGATGAGGGACACTACCTGCGTTATCCTGCAATTCTCACAAACGCATTAGTCCCTCAACCAACTTTGTCGTCAATACTTCAAAACCAACCAGGGGTGGCACTAGATGCACTTACAGACCCGCATGGCCATGTGCCTCTGCCAGGATGAGCAGCCCCCCGCGCCCCCACACAAGCAGAGAGGAGAAGCTCCTGCCGCCACCAACACCGAGTGGGCTTTGCCCGGTGGCGCTCGCCGGCGGCGGCGGGGAGAGGGACGATGGGTCGCGGCTGTTCCCGGCGGGTAGGGGTCACGCCCGGATCGCCCGCGAGGGAGCGACCGGGGCCACATGCACTTGGTCATTGATTGCTTCCTTTAAGTCAAAACGCTTGTTCGGAGAGAATAAGTGACGATGACGATAAGGTACAAACTCGTCGATGTTTTCTTCGTAGCAGTGTGTGGTTTATATTGTGTTCATGTGCAGTGAGTTGTATAGTTTATTGCCTTTTTTTCTCTAATTAACTGGGAACACTCGTCTTCTTAATCATTGATGAAAATGAGTTTGCCCCGTTTATTCATACTAGCAAATATGCCCGTGCGTTGCAACGGGAGAAAAACTATCAAATTATGCAGGAGTGGTAGATAATGGCTTTTAAAATGCCAAGGTGAGATAAGGGCTTTTAAAATGTCATTTCAAAAACTATGTTTAAGTAATGTCATGATGAGATAAGAGACTTTTGAAAAGTCATTTCAAAAAAAAGTGATGGTTTGAACACGATTTGATTTCCTAAGACGCCACAACGAATTAGTTTTGGCTGAGTAAACTGCATTGATGGACCCTGCCTAAGCTAGACTGATGAATGATGTATATAATCTTGACCTAGCGTAGCGGTG
Organism: Triticum aestivum; assembly: GCF_018294505.1. Classification (NCBI taxonomy): domain Eukaryota; kingdom Viridiplantae; phylum Streptophyta; class Magnoliopsida; order Poales; family Poaceae; genus Triticum; species Triticum aestivum. Next base: position 145,061,347 of record NC_057798.1, read on the forward strand.
GTTGTCATAACAATTACCATGGTACCAGAATAGACATAGCTGTGTATGGAGGCAAAATAGACATTTAGTCATTTTTATATAGTTTACAAAAACTAACCCATAGAAAGTTGTGTCAATATTTTTTGGCTTCAGCATCGTACGAAACATGGAAACCTTTTTTTTACCCGATGCGAGGGACTAAATAAAATCATAAATTGACCTCTACAGATCCCCTATTAAAACTTCTACACAGGTGATGTTTCGTTTCGTTCATCATTTACGGGCCTGTTTTAATTTTGGAAACATTTCAAAAAAATCATGTATATTTTTTTCTAATTCCAGAATGTACTTTGAATGCTGGATTTTTTTTAAAAAAATCATGTTTTTTTTCATGAACATCTAGTTGATATTGTGATTTTTTTTCTATGATATGCGATTTTTCTTTGAAATCATGAACAATTTATGATTTCTCAATAAAACTCGCACCTTTTTGAAATTTGGTTCTTTTGAAAATCCAGAATGATTGTAAAGAATGAAAAACAAAAACAGAATTAAAAAGGTAAAAAGCAAAAAAACGAACCCGCACATGGGCCGGCCCATTAGCGTGTCGAGGAGGAGGAGGCACGCCATGTACATTTTTTTCTAATTCCAGACTACTGGATTATTATTTTAAAATCATGATTTTTTTTATTTCATGAACATCTATTTGATATTCCGAATTTTTTTTATGATATGCAAACAATATTTTGAAATCATGAATATTTTATTACTTCTCAATAAAGCCCGCAGCTTTTCGAAATTTTATTCTTTTAAAAATACTGAAATAATTTAAATAAGAAAAAATAAAAACAGAAATAAGGAAATAAAAAGCAAAAAAAAGAATAGAAAACAGGCCCACCCCCAGCCAACTATGGGCCGGCCTATTAGCGCGCGCGGGTGGAAGACCTGCGTGGCAAAAAGGGAGAAAAATTTGTAGTCACCAGGGATTGAACGCTGGTCTCCTATGTGGTAGGCCGACGCCACGGCCATTGGGCTACCAGTGGGCTTGTGCAATATAAGTGTATTGCTCTGTAAGAACTAAACCCGCGGTGATTTTGGCATGGCGGGTAATTTATGCCAAATTCCAGTGCAATTTCTATGACGGACGACCAGAAGCACTATTTGCTTTATTAGTAATATATATATATATATATATATATATAAAATAAAATAAAAAGGTAAAGAGGTAAAGATAAAGATAAAGATATATAGATAGATAAAAGAAAATTGTGTTTCGCTTCTCCGTGCGTTCTTATGGTAGAAGAAAGACGAGTGATACAAACAGCGAGACCGAACGGTGACTAGCGAGGCGATCGATCGGTGCCTTCCATCGGTTGACCGATGCCCATCGGCGTAAGAAAACACGCAGACGACGGAGCCCATCGATTCCCTTTAAATGTGGACAGCGATCGGTGGCTTCCTCCGCCTGACCGCCTCTTCGACGACGAATCCGACGGAGAAAGGCGGCGCACCGGTAGCGGTAGGCACGCAGACTGGCGTGCCGTGAGCCCGTGACCATGCAGCCACCGCTGGAGCTCTCGCCGCCGGCACCCGCCTCTAGGTCTGCACACACGTGACCTCTCCCTCCCTCTCTTTTCCCCTCCTCTTCCTAGTGCAGATTTGTTGGGTGGATTAGATCCAAACTAGAATCAGCCAAGAACACATCTCTACGGCAGCTATTGGTCAGTAGCCGTCGTGCATCTTGGTAATTTTGCCGGTTACCTTGCCGAGATGCACGCCCGCCCCTCAGCAATGCTTTGGTTGGGTAAGGTGAGCGTACTGAGAGATTGCACAAATGTTGTCCGGATAAACAGGTGAGAGTTTGAGATTGGTGGCACTTGATTTGTTATTTGCTTCGAGAATACTCTACAAAGTACAAACATCACCGGTTTAGCTACTTGTAGTCGCCTGAATTTATAATTTGGTCAGTCGAATTTCGCGTGAAGGAAGGAGCTCTTATGAGGAGCCCTCTGGGTCTATCTTAGAGTGGCAGGCGACCGCACTATCTATCTTAGGGGGGCAGGCGACCTCATTATCTATCTTAGGGGTGTGGGAGGTGGTTTCGCCGGGAAAAAACTGGTCATCGCCAGGCGGCGGAAGCACGGTGGTGGGCGATGGTTCAGGGGAGCGCCGTCAGCCGCGGGCGGTGGAAACAGGCGGTTAGGCCTGTGCTGGATCGGTGAGGGAAGAGAAACAGTACACCTACCGGTTTGAGGTTGAAGATGAAGCATTGTCCGTTGGATCTTGATCCAATGGTTGAGATAGGAGGGGGAGAATTGGCTGGCCGTTTTCAGATTTTTACGCGACTGTCGCCTAGCCGCTCCCAAATATCACCCCCAAATGCATGATTCGGAAATGTACCAATTTTAGCTCACTAAATAAGGTTATCTTTATTCTGTCGTACTGAGCATCAAGCTGTTGGCTATTCTGGGGTAGCTTATTTTAATTGTAGTGTGCCATCTTGATATACATCTTACTATGTAAAGCATTAATGTTTAATGACTTGGAAATTTGTGTTTCTCCTCAATGTGTAGTACTGCAGTAAGAGCCTAAGTACTACCACATTTCCAATCTTTTTTCTATGATATCTGATTCCTCAATGCTGATACATCGTTCTTGAATTTTTTGTATGACAGAGAAGTGGTCGTCGCAGAGTGGCCATCTAAGAAAATCTGCCACTGCTTGGTCTCTACCTCAGCCTCATCTGAACACCGTGTTTGGGCAGACCTACCGGACAGCCTGCTTCACCTAATCATTGCTCTCCTAAGCTCATTCCATGATCTCCTTGCTTTTACTGGCACCTGTCACTCTTGGCGTGCTGCGGTCTTTTCCTTCCCATCATCCATATATGCCTTCGTCTTCCCACCTCTCCATCTCAAAGCAGGTTTGCGTAAGGCTAATCGGGATTACGGCACATGGTATTATCTTTTATCAAACTACAAATGGCGTCCTTGTGATCCTGTGAGGACAGACTTATCTCTTCGCCGCTCAGCTCCCCGTAATGCTCCAAATTACATGCGCTATTTGGGCTGCTCATATGGGCATCTTATTTTCTCCTGTTTGGAGCACCTTCTCCTTGTCGACGTTTACACATGTACTAAGGTGAAGCTGCCCAAACTCCAAGCCAACAGCGGTTGTGCGATCTATTGTGGCATTCTTATGGCTCCACTCAGTTCATCCAGCTCGTGTCTCCTCCTTTTCTCGAAATCATCCGTGTTCTAGTGGCAGGTTGGAACAAATTCCTGGACAGAGTACCCTCTTGTTTCTGAACAATTCTTTATTCAGATTGTTTTGTTCAAAGGTCAGTTGTTTGCCATAGACTTTCCCCACACGCTCAAAACCATATCCTTGGCACCTCATCCCAGCGTGCAGGAAGTCGATGTTGTATGGGGAGAGGACATCGTTGTTGGCTTGAATTATGATCCATGGTTGGTGGTCTGTGGTGACATGCTTCTCATGGTTGATCTTGTTGATGACTTGATAAGCAATGGCACCTTTCAAGTCTTCCGCTTTGATTCTTCAGCCGAACCAGCTAAGTGGACCAAGATGGAGAAGTTGGAAAACTGGGCTCTCTTTCTCAGCCTTGATAGGATGAGCCCTACATTTTCTTGCATGAACCCTGAAAGATGGGGCGGAAAGAGTAACTGCATTTACCTTCCGAGTGTGTCCAAAGACTCTGATGAACCTTGGATTGCTGTAGAGCTTGGTCAGGCAGTTTACAGCACAAGTCGCTCCAATTCATACATCCTAGGAGGCAGAAGCAATCAGCTTGAGAGCCTCTGGGTGCTCCCCAGTTTGGTCTATGGTGTTCGCCAGTGAACGATCATGTTTGGTTGTCGCGTGTTTTTTACTCTTGCATATGCCCATTCGACTGCTGCTTTTACAAGTATATTATATTGAGCTCAGAGTCAGTGATGTAGTGAACAAGAAAGTACTTTATTTATGATTATTCATGCACCTGTGTTCCTTGATCTGCAGACCATGTGCCCCTCCTAGTTCAGAAAAAAAATGATGGTCCTGAAATTGCACCTACTGTTAGCATGCATTGCTAAATGCAGTCGACTACTGGTTAGTAGTCCTCTTGGATTGCTTGTTCTTGTTGATAAACAGAACATGTGGTTCTACATTCATGTCGCGGCAAGGTAATGTAAATTTGCAGCATTGTTTCTTTTGATCTGCAGGCCAGAGTTTGACAAAACTTGCCTAAGAATATTAGGCTGGTATCCCCCCCCCCCCCCCCCAAAAAAAAACCTTTAGAGTGATGTTTGTAATCTTTGTTACCACGGATGAAAGGTCCTAACATTTAAGGACATACCAACTCACAAGGAAATCTAAACAATTATGAAGGTTTACTAGCTAGTCTACTGCTGTATTGTATAGAAAATCATGGTGTTTTAGCTTTGATGCAGCTTATTGCGACTGAAATGTAGCATCCATTTTCTTTCTCGCTACTATGAGCTCAGCAGCGTGTTATTTTGTTATAAGAAGAAAGATCATACTACAATCTGGGCAGACTTCCCTTCACACACTTGGGCCGTAGTGATTTAATCGATGCCTTGGGCTTTCCAGTGCCGCTGATATTTTTTGCTCTCCTTGATCTTTCCATTGTGTCTATCTAAAGCAGATTCATCACCCACTGTGTCCTCATTATCTCTTTTTTCAGCAGATGCCGAGGTAGTTTCTCTCTTCGCTGTCCTCTCCTGATCTGTATCATATTTATCAACACCCTTCGGTAACACCCTTTGGTTTTCTGACACCAATCTCAGCAGCGACGTCCCTTGTAGATCTCTCAGCGGAAGAAGGCACATCTCTACCATGTACACCAGCACCATCAAGCACATATGAGTTCTAGATAATGGTGAAAACTTCCAGTGTTCTAGTCCGCCGAACATGTGCTAAACTCTGAATTGATGCAAGGGATATCTCCTTCGTCTCCTTTCATGTAGCAAAGCATCAACATAGCTTCCTTCGCTATACGGCTATGCCCAACAAGGCGGCAGAAACCGCGGCGCGTCCAGCCACATTGCTGACCATAAGATCCAAGGCAAACCTTGTCGCTTTCGTCGTCGTGGTGAGTCAACTCAGACATGATGTTGGCCTCCGCCGCAATACACATGAGTCCAGCAGATGCAAGACGTTATTCGTCTACGCTCATATGTACAACATTGCCGCTCCTTGATTTCTGTAATTCGGAGGTTGATCCTTTCACTGATGCTCCTCTCATCATCACTCAGAACTGGAATGAGTTTTATCTTATATTTCTACTGTTCAAAGGTATGCAGGGGTGTGATTTCACAATCATCATCAGTCATGCCCATTACAACACTGTTTACTGAACTGGAATTGACTGGGGAAGCAAAATATCTTATGACTTATGAGCAGGAGGTATAAACTGAATCCCTTTGTTGATCATGAAAATGGGAGATTTTAGAATGGGTGAGTAGTAACAATTACTATTCCACTGAAACACATCACTCAAGTAGAAGTACTGTCTTTTGGAGTGATGATTTGGCGTAGGTGCATATATCAGAGTCTTGAAGCAGAAATAAGGGTTTAAGGGATTCAGTTTCACGAATTAAAGAATAAAAAACATTGTTCGAGAATTAAAGAAAAATGTTCGCACATATCTTTAATATTTATCGTGTAAACATCACACGAAAAATACTGTTTTGTCGCCTTTAAAAAATGCCATTCATGTATTTAAAAAAAATGTTCATTGTGTATTTAAAATACTGGAAGTAACATAATTAAAAAAAATGCTCATCATGTATTTATAAAAATAATATTCATCACATATTTTGTATGCTCATCACGTAGTTAAAAAATGATCACTCTCGTGACTGAAAAGGTATCATCGGTTCTTTTTCAAAAATGTTCTGCCCGTAATACACTAAAGATTAGGCGTTTCATCACTGGCTATGCCTTCAACAGCACCCACATGAAGATATGGTCCGGGCAAGATGGTTCTTACACACGTTTATGGTGGACGCAAGAAGATAGTGGTCGACCACCGGAGTAGTGGGTAAAACCACTGTTAAAAGTATATTTACGTTTAAGATAGAGATAAGAGATAGAAATAGAATAGGTTTAACTTGTCCTCTACTCCAAGTCTCTCTCCCTTCATTGTACCTTTATATATACTCCTATACGGGTCAGATCAATACAACACATTATTAGCCATCTCATATTTTCCACATGGTATTAGAGCGGTTAGTCTCACGACGCCGATCCTAAAACCTTCCACCACTTCCGCAGCGCGCCGCCCCCGGGAGATTAATCTCCTCTCCCCGGAGGTGCGGCACCCGGTCAATCAAAAATTAGATTGATCTTGTAGTTTAGATCCAATTTTTGAGTTCTTATCATTAGCTCGATTTCATAGATCAATTTTAGTTTTCACCGAAAAAGGGTTTCCCCCCGCTTTATATTATAAAGCAATCACCACCACAATACATCTGAGCAAACAACAAAAGAAAAGGAAAAGGAAAAACGGCAAAGATACACAATGCTACACAACGACTAACGGGATTCAAATGCACCAAGCAAAGGCCTGAGCATCGAAGCCCTCAGCAAGCTCCACATCCTGCCATTGATAAGGTGAAGCCAAGGAGACTAGTCACCGTCGGAGGACGACCACACTGTCACCTTCCGTGCACCATCACTGCAGAACCGCCATCCGCCTCCGCCTCCAAAGAAGGCCCCCTGCCCTCTCGTCCTGGGCCGTAGGACGCCACGCCGTCGGTAGGCAGAGCTGCTCACCCCTGAGCACGCATAGCCGGTCCAGACGATGGCCAGGAAGGACGACAAGTACGGCGACCCCATCAAGCAGAGCAATTCCTCCACCATCACATCATCTCCGACAAAGAGTATGGAGCCTGCTGCAAGCCATCGAACGAGGACACCACTGAAGATAATCGACGACCCACATGCTCAGAAGCTCACACCACCACCTCCACCCACCCAAGGCGGCGTCTTCAGGAAGAAGACGGCGCTGGAACGCCGCCGCCGCCCAAACCAGGAGATTTTGGGCTTTCACCCGGGTCACGGAGGTGGAGGGCGAGGGAGAGGATCACGATGTCGCCTTCAGGAAGGGTAGCAATGCCCGGAGCATTGCCGACATCGTGGCCGCCGACGCCGGCCAGGAGCTTCCCCCGATCCAGAACCCACGCCCCCATCGTCCCACCCAACAGCAGGCTAGCAGGACAAGGTGCACCTAGGAGCAGAGGAGGACGCCATCTTCAGCTCGAAGCACGGGGCCAATGGGGAAAACCCAGCCTCGAGCCCCACGTTTGCTGCCACCTTGCTGCCCGAGCAACCAAAGAAGGCGCCCCGCAACATCCGCGCCAACCATCCGCCGCCGGAAGGGAGGCGCGCTCACCGGAAGAGGCCGCCGCCTCAGATCCGCGCCCGCCACGCGTGGCCCGCGCGCCCGCCCCCACACGACTGCGGAGAGGGGAGGAGCCCCCAGGCGGCACGCGAGCCACCGCACCCGCCAGATCCACCACCACTCCGCCCCACGGACGCCGCGCGCCACGCCGACCGGGCCTCCGCCGGATCTCGCCGCCCCCGCGCCGCCAGACCGAGCAAAGGGGAGAGACAGGCCCCGCCGCCGCCAGAGCCACGCGGGCTTAGCCCGGCGCCACCTGCCGGCGGCGGCGGGGGGAAGGGCAGGAGAAGAGAGGGCGGGTTCCGGCGGCTAGGGTTGAGCCCCCGGGTCGCCGCGGGGGGCGACACGGGAGAGAGAGGACGAATCTAAGAAAGAAATCCTCTTAGATTAGTTTTCCGTAGCCTCCAAATAATCCTATTGATCTACCCCATTATCCGGCGAAAATCTTCAGCAGAAATCGGTGCTTCGGCGGCCCGGTGCCAACTCCCGCGGAACTTCAAGCTGGCAACCATGGACGCGGGGTACGTGCAGCTGCTCCGAGCCATGTGCCGGAGGTAGCGCGCACCCGCCAAATAAACCTATCAACAACGCCATGGATCGATCTATTACGAGCGGCACGGTGCCTTCCCCAATTGGGCCACGCGCACAGGCGTGGACGCCATCGTGCGAGTGCGATCCAGAACAGCGGACGCCGGCTCCTCCAACAGGCATGTGATCCGATCTTCATCAACGCCACATCACCTTGTCCCTCGACATCAAGCTTCACCAAAGGTTCGTCCAGCCATGCGTAGGTACGCCCATGCAAAGCAAGCTTGCATGCACACATATCCATCCATGAATCATGCACATGGCCACGCAAACCAATCTCGTACGAGGAGACGCATGCAGCAAAACCTGGACTCCGACATGTCCCACCTCTACTTCGACCGGCGAGAAGGGAGCGGCATCCACAGCCCGACGGGCCTGCAGTCCCACACAAGCCATCGCCAACAGCCAGAAACACCGAGCTGATCTGCACCCACGCCTCCACAATACCAGGCACCATGAATCACGGGAGGGCGAACTCCCATACGCATCGACACCGACTGCCGAAACTGCACCAACATCTCCATCGACCGGTCTGCAACCCGCGCCACTGCATCGACCTTACGTCTGCACCGAGCGATCGACTTCACTGCATCGGGAGCTATCTACATCAACCTACTGCACCTGGAGCGATCGACTCCTTCAGCGAGCGAGCTACATAATCGACATGAAGTTGTACGACTACGCCAGGTTACGAGCAACACACTTCTTCGGCACGATAGGGCGTCGACACTTCGTCGCCATGAAGGGACGCCTTCAAATGACGCATCATCGTCGACACGCCACTGCGACGCCATCGCCGACACTTCATCATCAAGGTCTTCATCAACATGGTCTTCACCAACATCTTCATCAACACACCGTCGCTGCCGCCTCGTCCACAAGATGGACACGTAGCGTCCTCTGACAGACTTTTCTGCAAGACGTGACCTCGACGATGGCAATGACCGCGTCACGACGACGGCATCGACTGCGTCATCCACGACGGCACGACTGCATCGACACAGCGTCACTACAGTGACAACCCTACACGGCCACACGATTCTGGCAAAACCGATGTGTGCTCGATGGGCTTCCTCCGGTCTTGGCAAAATCGGTGGACTCATCGCCGACGGCACCCTCTGACATCAGCAAGGTGCATCGTCCACGTCTGCAGCTTCGTCATAGCGTATTTTTTTTTGCGCCTCCGGCTTTGTGCGGCTTCATCATCCACGACGACCACACCATCGACCACGGCTACATCACCATGATCTGCTACCTCGACATTAATGGCTACGTCTACAGCAACTCATCGGCAACAACTCCAGTCAACAGCGTCCGCCTCGTCACTTGCGTCCACGACACTCCCGTTGTGACTGCGGGAGGGAATAGAGGAGAAGGCACGAAGGCACCAGAAGGGGACGCAATCACCGCTGTCGTGGTTCTAAGTCTGACAATAGAGTGGGGGTAGGTATGGAGAGGCAAGGTCCTAGCTATGGAGAGGTTGAAAACACAAGAGATGTACGAGTTCAGGCCCTTCTCGGAGGAAGTAAAAGCCCTACGTCTCGGAGCCCGGAGGCGGTCGAGTGGATTATGCGTATATGAAGTACAGGGGTGCCAACCCTTCTGCCTGTGGAGGGGGGTGGCTTATATAGAGTGCGCCAGGACCCCTGCCAACCCACGTAATGAAGGGTTTAAAGTACATTAAGTCCGGGGCGTTACTGGTAACGCCCCACATAAAGTGTCTTAACTATCATAAAGTCTACTTAATTACAGACCGTTGCAGTACAAAGTGCTTCTTGACCTTCTGGTGGTCGAGTGAGTCTTCATGGTCGAGTCCTTCAAGTCAGTCAAGTGGGCTCCTCATAGGTCGACTGGAAGGTGATCTCTTCTAAGGGTGTCCTTGGGTAGGGTACTTAGATCAGGTCTATGACCCTACCCTAGGTACATGACTCCATCATTAGCCCTCGAATGGATTGAGGCTTGAGTGAGGAAGGAGTTGATGTTGTTTCCGACTGGCTTTGGCATACTGGTCATGCGTTGTTTTGGATCAAGAATCTCTTTGTTGATAACGAGCAACTTTTCTTCAGTCGACTCGATCCATTCTTTTCTTTCGGTCGAGTGATCTTTTGGACTTTGACAATTTCCGAGCGACGGATCGCAGGAAATCCCGCGTCTGACAGACTGATCCGCCGTTCGCGGATTCTGCGGGATATGAAATTTGGGGAAGCGCGAGAAGCGGGGCGGACCGCGGCGCCCGGATGGGATAGGGCATAGATGCCTCGATTCTTGCGCCACCTTTTTCGCCACGTATCGCGTCCGCGCGACTGTTTCGGGATGTGATTAGATCGACCGGGCCCACCTGTCATCCACTCGGAAGGGATCTTATAAATACACCCGGCGAGGGTTTTTGAACAGTGCCTCTAAATTCCTTCTCTGCTCTCCTCGTCTCCGCCCAACGCGCCCGCTCTCGCCTCCGCACAACTTCTCCTCGCGCGTCTCGCCGGCAGCCATGGTGAAGGAGAAGACGGCGGCGCTGGAACGCGCGAAGAAGGCGTCGGCGACGGAGAAGGCGAAGGGGAGATCCACCAGTCGCGGCGGGTCTTCGTCTAGATCTCGTCTGCCGAACGGCTGGGTCCAGGGAGATTGGATCCGGTCGACCATCACGGAGAAAGATCTCCTCGACATGGCCAACGACGGTCTGATCCCCCATGGAGCCGCAAGACTTCCGGGGAAAGAGTGGCAGCCTCAGCCGAAAGAGGGTGAGTGCGTGCTTCTGGCTACCCACGTCGACCGCGGATTTTCTTTGCCACCGAGTGTTTTCTTTCGTGGTTTCTTGAACTTCTTTGGAGCGCAGCTCCACCACTTCACCCCGAATTCTATCGCCTATCTTGCCGCGTTTGTGTCCATGTGTGAGAATTTTCTGGGTTGCCGACCACACTGGGGCTTGTTCAAGCACATATTCACGTGTCGCTCTCAGACCGTGAAGAAAGCGAGCCCAGGCGACGATAAAACCAAAGTTGTCTAGATGTGTGGAGGCCTGGGGATCCAGATGAGGAACAAGAGCACCTTCCCAGCCATGACGTTCCCCGAGTCAGTCAGAGGCTGGCAGTCGACCTGGTTCTACTGCTAGAATGAGTCGACGCCGGGGCAGTCGAGTGGGCTCCCTCAGTTTACCATGGACCGAGTGAACAAACCCTCCTCTCTGAAGGTGATTCCGGAGGAGAAAGCCGACGTGAAGATGTTGATGGAGCGCGTAGTTCAGCTGGTTCGAGATGGAGTAACTGGTATGGATCTCTTGGAGGTTTTTCTTAGGCAGCGTATCCAGCCTCTTCAATTCCGGAGCCATTGCATGTGGTTGTACCGCGGAACTGAAGATGAGACTCGGGTCCACCCAGAAGCAGTCGACGATGCCACGCTGGAAAGGTGGATGGCCGCGGTCACTGGGAACAAGGATAACCCCTGTGGAGCCAGAAGGATTCCTCCACTCGACCATAACAGCGTTCCAGACAAGGTGTGTCCGCTCTACCTTCCATTGTATTCTTGTCATATTTGTTTCTGTTTTCTCCGCAAATTGGTCGATTGATCTTTGTCTTGATGTCTATCAGGACCTTACCGAGCTGTACTCGATGCCCAATGGAGCTCAGGCTCCGACTGAAGAGGGAGAAGCAAGCGGGGGCGAGAGCCAGGAGGAGTGGGACTCGGACGCCGCCAAAGATGATGATGATGATGATGATGATGATGATGAGGAAGAAGAAGAGGAGGAGGAGGTCGCACCACCGCGCTCGGAAAGGCGGTCGAAGCTTGTCCATGACCCTGCGAGTGAACGTGGCAAGGGGGTTGCGACTGTCGCGCAGTCGACCAAGCGCCCTCGGACCACTTCTCCGGTGCCGACTGAAAAGGCGCCGAAGCAGTCCAGGGTGGCCCCGTCAAAGCCGACCAAGCTCCTGCCGAAGATGAAGATGTCCATCCCCACCATATCAGGGTAAACATGCTGCTTAAGTCTTCTTGTTTTGTGCGAGCTTTATCTCTGATTGACACTTGAGTTAGCCGACTGATTCTTTGGAATTGCAGTGCTGCTACTTCTGAGACCTCAGTCAGGGCTGATGACCATGAGATGGAGGATGCAGCAACCTCAAACCCTGGTACTATACTCTTAATTCCGTTTTTAGTCGATTGACTCTTCGTCCCTAATTCTGATTCTTTTCTGTAGTCTCATCCAATGTCATTATCACTCTTCCTGATGATGATGACGATGAGGAACCACTGAAGCACGGGAGGAGCAGGAAAGCGTCTGCCGGCACACCGTGTCTTTCGCGGTGCCGTTGACGAGTGCTCATCCTGCTTCGTCGAGTGCTGCACAACCTTCTCCCTTCATGACGCACCACGTCCCAGAGGACCAAGCCAGCGCTGCGAAGGAAGCGATACGCCAAGCAGGGGTCATGATGGAGTAGGTGAAGGCCATCCGGGAAGCAAGTCAAGCAGCTTATGACGCCAGCTCCGCCCTTCAAAGCAATGTTCAGGTCAGTCGACCATCGCTTGTTCTGTTAGGATATGCTATCAAAAAACTTTTCTTTCTGGAATCCATAGCAGTCACCCACTGGGTGTGTCGATTGAAACTCCGTGTTAGCGGGGGCACGCTGAGTGCACCCGCTGGGTGTAGTCCCCAAGGCTAAGGTCGACTGCTGGCAGTCGGCCTTAGGCTTTTTAAGTAAAGTCTTTCCGTCGTTCGACTGAGGCGAACGGATTTCCTAAACCGGTGGGGGCACGCTGAGTGCACCCACTGGGTGTAGTCTCCGAGACTGTGGTCGACTGCTTGCAGTCGATTACAGTCTAAATAATACTTGTTTTTTTTTTTGGGGGTCGACTGGTCAACTTTGTCTTTAATAGAACTAGTGGGGGCACGCTGAGTGCACCCACTGGGTGTAGTCCCCGAGACTACGGTCGAATGTTTGTATTCGGCTGTAGTCTTAGAAACGCATGATTTTCTCTTATCCACTCGGAAGTGAATTATCCTTGACATTTTGTTGATTGGTTCTCCGCAGAAATCCTGTGACCTTGCGGCTCGTTACACCGAGCTGGAAAACAAGCACATTCAGCTCGAGCTGGATTTGAAACTGGTTCAGGAAAATCTGACGAAGGCAAAGGAGGAGACCAAAGGTATGTTTGGTGAGACCTCGACGACTGCTTTTTTTTCCTTCATTTGTTTCAAAATCTGATCTTGTCGTAACTTGCAGGTAAGGTGAAGGAGGCCCAGAAGAAAAAAGACCTTGAGCTAGCTGAGAAGATCAAGCTTGCTGACGTGAAGTTAGCTTCGGTCACCAAGCTCTAAGAAGAAAATACTAATTTGAAAGCTGCTCTTGGGATTGCCAACAAAGAAGTCAGTCGACTGAAAACTGACAAAGCTGCTCTGACCGACCAGATCAGTCAGTTGACTGGGAAGAAAAATGACCTGGAGGCCTTCTTGAGTGGACTTGCCAAGAAGTTGTTCCTTATGCTCGAAGGTAATCCTTTACGCTCGACAATCATTTTCAACAATGATCTTTCCATTCGACCATTGTCTTGACTCGGTGATTGTCCTTGCAGAATTTTGCCAAAACTTTGAAGAGGAAACCAGTCAGCTGGAACCAAACCTTGACCCCGTCAACTCTCCGGTGAACGACAAAGTTGCCATGAATGTGTTCCGACTCGAGTCTCGCATTGCAGCTGTCGTTGACTATCTTGCAAGACTGAAGGTCGCCACTTCTCGCATCGACACCACGCTCTGGCCTAGGGAGACACTCCAGAATGACCTCGAGTCACTAATGGCTCGACTAAACACAGTTCCTGGTCGAGTGCAGGAGTGGAAAAAATCCTCCGCTAGGTGCGGTGCAGATGTTGCTCTGTGTCTGGCCCGAGTCCACTGCAAGGATGCACGGGAAGACAAGTTGGCGGCTCTTCGGGTGGCCAACACCAAGAAACATGACTTCAGGTCCTTCATGGAAACCTTCATCGCTGCTGCCACTCGGATCGCAGATGGAATTGATCTTGATGAGTTCGTCGCATCTTCCAGCCCTCCACAGGAGGGGTAAAAAACTTCTTTAAGATCGACACTTTAAATTTGCCTCGGTATGCCGAGTGATTTTGTAACCAATAAACCTTAACAGGCTTAGCGCCTGAGCACTTTCGGTTCCTTTAGGTATCGACCTGAACTTGGATTTGATGTTTGAATATGATTGCTCTTGGCCCGAAATGTCTTTTGCAGGTTTAAAGCAAGACGCTCACTGCAGTCGGCTTATTCCTTAATTCACTTAGGCGAGCACTGGGCTGTAGCTAAGCCCCCGAGTGAGAGGTTTGCTCTTCACTCGGTAGGATTTTTATACCTTAGGCGAGCACGGGGCTGTAGCTAAGCCTCCGAGTGAGAGGTTTGCTCTTCACTCGGTAGAATTTTTATACCTTAGGCGAGCACGGGGCTGCAGCTAAGCCTCCGAGTGAGAGGTTTGCTCTTCACTCGGTAGGATTTTTATACCTTAGGCGAGCACAGGGCTGCAGCTAAGCCCCCGAGTGAGAGGTTTGCTCTTCACTCGGCAGGATTTTTATACCTTAGGCGAGCACGGGGCTGCAGCTAAGCCTCCGAGTGAGAGGTTTGCTCTTCACTCGGTAGGATTTTTATACCTTAGGCGAGCACGGGTCTGCAGCTAAGCCTCCGAGTGAGAGGTTTGCTCTTCACTCGGTAGGATTTTTATACCTTAGGTGAGCACAGGGCTGCAGCTAAGCCCCCGAGTGAGAGGTTTGCTCTTCACTCGGTAGGATTTTTATACCTTAGGCGAGCACAGGGCTGCAGCTAAGCCCCCGAGTGAGAGGTTTGCTCTTCACTCGGTAGGATTTTTATACCTTAGGCGAGCACAGGGCTGCAGCTAAGCCCCCGAGTGAGAGGTTTGCTCTTTACTCGGTAGGATTTTCTCATTGTACTTGAGGCGTAGCTTAGAGGAGAGGGTCGCAGTCGACTTGCACCTCGTCCTCCTTGCGAGCGCACATTGTACTTATGGCGTAGCTCAGAGGAGAGGGTCGCAGTCGACCTGCACCTCGTCCTCCGTGCGAGCGCACATTGTACTTGTACTTAGGCGAGTGTTTAAACTGCAGCTAAGCCCCCAAGTGGGAGTCTGGCTCTCCACTCGGCAGGATTTTTATAACTTAGGCGAGTACTTGGACTGCAGCTAAGCCCCCGAGTTGAAGTCTGGCTTACCACTCGGTAGGATTTTTATAACTTAGGCGAGTACTTGGACTGCAGCTAAGCCCCCGAGTGGAAGTCTGGCTTACCACTCGGTAGGATTTTTATAACTTAGGCGAGTACTTGGACTGCAGCTAAGCCCCCGAGTGGAAGTCTGGCTTACCACTCGGTAGGATTTTTATAACTTAGGCGAGTACTTGGACTGCAGCTAAGCCCCCGAGTGGAAGTCTGGCTTACCACTCGGTAGGATTTTTATAACTTAGGCGAAACAGATTCGCAGCTAAGCCCCCCGAGTGAGAGGCTGGCTCAACACTCGGTAAGGATTTTTTACAAACTTAGGCGAAACGGATTCGCGGCTAAGTCACCCACTAAGGGGGAAATTTTTACTGAACAAATAAAAGTGACAAAAATCATTGGGGAAAGTATGACACTATTATCTTGCAAAACATGGACTACAGAAGTACTTTTATTACAACTCATCCGAGTGATAGACTTAAGTGTAAAACGGGCGGAGTAGTTCCGCGTTCCAAGCTCGGGGCTCGTCGATATTGTGTTCGACGTTGTAGAGACGGTACGCCCCGTTGTGGAGAACCTTGGTGACGATGAAGGGTCCTTCCCAAGAAGGAGCAAGCTTGTGTTGTTTCTGCTGATCCACTCGGAGAACTAAATCCCCTTCCTGGAAGGCTCGACCCCTCACATTTCTGGCGTGGAAGCGACGCAAGTCTTGTTGGTAGATGGTCGATCGGATCAGAGCCATCTCCCTTTCTTCTTCTAAAAGGTCGACTGCGTCCTGTCGCACTTGTTCAGCTTCTGCTTCGTTGTAGAGTTCAACTCGAGGAGCATTGTGAAGAAGGTCACTCGGCAAGACTGCTTCAGCTCCGTAGACCAAGAAGAATGGAGTTCTTCCGGTCGACCGATTGGGTGTGGTCTGCAGTCCCCAAAGCACCGAGGGAAGTTCGTCGACCCATGCTCCAGCCGCATGCTTGAGATCACGCATCAGTCGGGGTTTCAATCCTTTGAGGATCAGGCCATTGGCTCGCTCTGCTTGTCCATTTGACTGCGGATGGGCAACTGAAGCGTAGTCGACTCGTGTGCCTTGAGAGTTGCAGAAAACCCTGAATTCTTCCGAGTCAAAGTTCGACCCATTATCTGTAATGATGTTGTGCGGGACTCCATATCTGAATATCAGTTTCCTGATGAAGCTAACAGCAGTACCGGCGTCAAGGTTCTTGATTGGCTTAGCCTCAATCCACTTGGTGAACTTGTCGACTGCCACCAGTACATGCGTGAAACCGCTTCGACCTGTTCTCAAAGGACCGACCATGTCCAACCCCCATACTGCGAAAGGCGAGATGAGTGGAATGGTCTTCAGAGCTGACGCAGGCTTGTGTGACATATTTGAGTAGAACTGACATCCTTCGCACTTGTCCACTATTTCCTTTGCCATCTCATTCGCCTTTGGCCAGTAAAATCCGGCTCGGTATGCTTTGGCCATGATGGTCCGAGAGGACGCATGATGACCACAGGTCCCCGAGTGGATATCATTGAGAATGATTCGACCTTCTTCTGGCGTTATGCACTTTTGACCAACTCCAGTCACGCTCTCTCTATACAACTGTCCTTTGATAATGGTAAAGGCCTTGGATCGACGGACGATCTGTCGAGCCTCTTCCTCATCTTCTGGGAGCTCTTTTCTCAGGATATACGCGATATATGGAATTGTCCAGTCAGGTGTGACTACCAAGATCCCCATAACCAAGTCGACCACTGCTGGGACTTCTACCTCAGTCGGATCCGTGGCACTCTTGGGTTGCGGGGTTTCTTCAGTGAAAGGGTCTTCCTTAACTGACAGAGTATGAATATGCTCCAAGAACACGCCACTCGGAATGGCTTCTCTCTTGGAACCTATCTTTGCTAAATCATCAGCTGCTTGATTTTTTAGTCGGGGTATATGATGGAGCTCTAACCCCTCAAACTTCTTTTCCAGCTTCCTCACTGCATTGCAGTATCCAGTCATGGCTGGGCTTCTCATGTCCCACTCCTTCATCACTTGGTTGACCACTAAATCTGAATCTCCATAGACCATCAGGCGACGGACGCCGAGTGAAATGGCCATGCGCAATCCGTATAAGAGGGCCTCATACTCTGCCTCATTGTTGGAGGAATCAAAGTGAATCTGGAGCACATATCTGAGCTTATCTCCTCTGGGGGAAACCAGGACGACCCCAGCACCGGAACCATTCAACATCTTAGAGCCATCAAAGAACATGGTCCAATGCTCCGAGTGAACTTCAGTCGGCTGCTGTTGTTCAATCCACTCGGCGAGGAAATCAGCTATTGCCTGGGACTTAATAGCTTTCTTTGCCTCGAACTTGATATCAAGGAGAAGAAGTTCAATCGCCCATTTGGCCACTCGACCAGTTGCATCTCTGTTGTGCAAAATCTCTGAAAGTGGAGCGTCGCTGACGACTGTGATGGAGTGATCAGAGAAATAATGAGCAACCTTCTTCGCGGTCGTGTATATTCCATACACAAGCTTCTGATAATGAGGGTATCTCTTCTTGGATGGAGTCAACACTTCAGACAAATAATACACTGGGCGCTGAACTTTGAAGGCTTTCCCTTCTTCTTCCCGCTCGACCGTAAGTACTGTACTGACGACTTGTCCTGTGGCTGCGATATAAAGCAACAGAGGCTCTTTGCTGATTGGAGCAGCAAGCACCGGCTGGGTGGACAGCAGAGCTTTTAGCTCGGCAAACGCTGCATCAGCTTCTGGAGTCCACTCGAACTTGTCTGCCTTCTTCATCAGTCGGTAAAGAGGCAATGCCTTTTCACCGAGTCGTGAGATGAATCAACTTAATGCGGCCAAGCATCCAGTAAGCTTCTGGACATCGTGCACTCGCATAGGGCGTTTCATTCGGAGAATAGTGCCGATCTTCTCTGGATTAGCGTCGATCCCTCGCTCGGAAACGAGAAAACCGAGTAACTTGCCACCAGGAACTCTGAATGTGCACTTTGATGGATTGAGCTTGATATCATACCTTCTGAGGTTGGCAAATGTTTCGGCGAGGTCAGTGAGCAGGTTGGAACCTTTTCGTGACTTGACCACGATACCATCCATATACGCTTCCACATTCCGACTGATTTGAGTGAGTAAACACTTCTGAATCATTCGCATAAATGTGGCTCCGGCATTCTTGAGGCCGAATGGCATGGTGATATAGCAGAAGCACCTGAATGGAGTGATGAAAGCTGTTTTTATCTCATCGGGTCCGTACAGACGGATCTGGTGGTACCCGAAATAGGCGTCTAGGAAAGACAATCTCTCGCATCCCGCGGTCGAGTCAACAATTTGATCTATGCGAGGGAGAGGAAAATGATCTTTCGAGCAGGCCCGATTGATGTGCTTGAAATCAATGCACATTCGGAGTGATTTGTCCTTCTTAGGGATCATGACTACATTAGCAAGCCACTCGGAGTGGTATATCTCTCGGATAAATCTGGCCGCCAACAGTCGAGCCACTTCCTCACCAATAGCCTTTCTCTTCGGGACGGCGGACCGTCGTAGATGCTCTTTAACTGGTTTTGCTGAGGAATCGACTCTAAGATGATGCTCAGCCAGTCCCCTGGGAACACCCGGCATGTCAGCTGGCTTCCATGCAAAAATGTCCCAGTTCTCACTGAGGAACTGGATGAGCGCTTCTTCCTATTTCGGGTCGAGTGTTGTGGAGATGTGGGTCGGTGCTGCATTGGGGTCGGTCAGGTGAATGTGGACAGGCTTCGTCTCACCGGACGACTGAAATGCAGATTCTGTGGCGGGCTTCTTTGATCGCAGCAAATCACTTGGATCTGCGTTTTGCTTGTATTCTTCAAACTCGATCGCCGTCACCTGGGAATCGGCAATCTTTGAGCCTTTCTGGAAACACTCTTCTGCCTTTTTCCGATCGCCAGTGACAGTGATCACTCCCTTGGGGCTGGGCATCTTCAGTTTGAGGTACACGTAGCATGGTCGAGCCATGAATCGAGCGTAAGCTGGTCTCCCCAAAATGGCATGGTACGCGCTCTGAAAATCTACGACCTCAAACGTCAACTTCTCCTTGCGAAAATGTTTTGAATCACCAAACACCACGTCCAGAGCTATTTGGCCGAGTGACTCGGCTTTCTTTCCGGGTATAACTCCATGAAAGCTCATGTTACTGGTGCTCAGTCGGGACATCGGAATGCCCATTCCTTTCAGTGTGTCGGCATACAACAAGTTCAGTCCACTACCTCCGTCCATCAGCACTTTCGTCAGTCGAGTGCCTTCGACGACTGGGTCGACCACCAGAGCTTGCCTCCCGGGGGTGGTAATATGGGTCGGGTGATCAGACTGGTCGAATGTGATGGGTGTTTGGGACCATCTCAGATAACTTGGTTTCGCTGGGGCAACCATGTTCACCTCACGATTAATGACCTTCAGTCGGCTCTTGCTTTCCACATCTGCGAAGATCATCAGAGTGGAGTTGACATGCAGATATCCTTCCTCACTATCCTCCTTGTCTTCGGCCTTGTCCGATTCCTTTTCCTTGTCCTTAGACTGTTTTCCTTGAAACTGCTGGATCAGGAGTCAACATTGGCGAGTGGTATGCTTTGGGTAAATGATATTGCCCTCTTCATCTTTCTTCGTGTGGATGTGACACGGCATATCCATCACGTCGTTCCCTTCTTTATCCTTCACCTTCTTAGGGTTCCAGGATCCTTTAGGTTTTCCCTTGAACTTTCCCTGAGTCACGGCCAGAGCCTCTCCAGGAGCTGCTGGTTCGGCCTTCCGCTTCTGTTTCCGACTGGTGTTTCCCTTCTCCGACTGACTCGGCTTGTACTTGCCGCTTCGGAGTCGGTCTTCTTCTTCACCGTTGGCATACTTGGTAGCAATCTCCATCATCCGACTCAGGGTCATGTCTCCGGTTCGACCAAACTTCAAACTCAATTCTCTGTTTTTGACACCATCCTTGAAGGCGCAGACTGCCTGATGATCAGACACGTTCTCCACGGTATGGTGCAAAGTGATCCATCTCTGAATATACTCTCTGAGAGTCTCATTCGTCTTCTGCACACAAACTTGCAACTCTGTCAATCCAGCCGGTCGCTTGCAAGTTCCTTCAAATGTTCTGACGAACACTCGGGACAGATCTTCCCAAGTGTAAATGCTGCTAGGAGGTAACTGATTCAACCACGCTCTGGCAGAACCTTCCAACATGAGGGGCAAATGCTTCATGGCCACCTCGTCATTCCCACCACCAATCTGAACCGCCACTCGGTAGTCCTCAAGCCAAGTTTCAGGCTTAGACTCACCAGTGAACTTGCTGACTCCTGTTGCCAACCTGAAATTGGGGGGAATCACTGCGGCTCTGATAGCCCTGCTGAAACATTCTGGACCAGAAACATGCACTCGACTGCTTGTGGGCGCATCTCTGTCGGGCCCGCCCGGATGGGCTCTGTTTCGGTCGACCAAGCCTTGCACGATAATGGATCGCGCGTCGAAGCCTGGTTCTCGGGGGTCGACTGGAGCTCTTCGCCCCGCACTGAGTTGACGCCTGTCATCTTGCCGCCGAGGAGCGTAAGACCCATCCCTCGAAGGGAGAGTGGGCACTCGACGCCTATCATCACGATCGTGTCGGTCACCGTACTGGTCTCGCCGATTCTCGCGTCCTTCACGCCACGGAGGCGATCTAGGACTGTGAGCCGACTGAACCGTATTCGCAGCGACGGATCGACTGTGAATTCTGTTGCGTGACTGCGACACGGCTGAATTCTGGTCCCCTGCCGCCCAGAGCAAATCCCTGATCTGCATCAAGCCTCTGCCAGCTTCCGACTGAGAGGGCTGGATGGACTCTGCTATACGGGTCGCAGCTGCTAAATTCTGGATTGGGGTTCGATATACCTGAGTCGGCGGGAAGAGTTGACGTCGATTGGCGTCGGGAACTCGTTGCCGCGCGCGCTTGTCGAGTGCTCGCTGAAGGTTCTCCAGACGAGCGCGTTCAGCCAAATTGGCTAAACGTGCCTCCTCCAAGGCGCGAGCCTCGGGGGTTTCTCCCGCGATGGGAATATGTAGGGCATCCATGTTCCTGCGGCGAAGCTCTTCCCTCTGCAGAGAGTCGAGTGGCTCGGGCTGGTACTCTTCGTGGTCTCGTGCGGGGTCGTCCCCGCCGCCTGCCCCGCCCTCATGGGCGAAACCAAGGGGACTGCGAGGTCCGTTGACCATCAAGATTTCCGCCGCCGGATCACTGCTATCGCATTCGGATGCAGTCTCTACGGAGCCAGTCGACAGATCGAACAGGCCGTAGAGAGATTCGTCGGGCTCGATTGCCGCAACTTGGGCGGTGGCCGTCTGGCGAGCCACCGCGTGCCTCACCCATCGCTGAAGCCTCGACCGACCAGAGCGCTTGCGCTGGCGGGAGACCGGGAGGGTGGCCGATAGGGGAGTCGACCGATACGGGGTCGACGGTTGTCGTAGCAGAACGCCGCGGACACATGCGCGAAAATGCGTCGCACCGCGGACGGGGAGCGCATCAACGTCGAGTGAAGCCTCCTGGAGCCAAGCGGAGTCGTCGGCGATGAAGGTGAGAGCGCCGAGACGGATCTCGCGACCCTCGACCAAAACTCCAGCAGCCACCATGATGGAAGTACTCGGAAGAATCGCAACTTCTCCAGAAAATCGCTAAAACACCTGCCCCACGGTGGGCGCCAACTGTCGTGGTTCTAAGTCTGACAGTAGAGTGGAGGGTAGGTATGGAGAGCCAAGGTCCTAGCTATGGAGAGGTTGTAAACACAAGAGATGTACGAGTTCAGGCCCTTCTCGGAGGAAGTAAAAGCCCTACGTCTCGGAGTCCGGAGGCGGTCGAGTGGATTATGCGTATATGAAGTACAGGGGTGCCAACCCTTCTGCCTGTGGAGGGGGGTGGCTTATATAGAGTGCGCCAGGACCCCTGCCAACCCACGTAATGAAGGGTTTAAAGTACATTAAGTCCGGGGTGTTACTGGTAACGCCCCACATAAAGTGTCTTAACTATCATAAAGTCTACTTAATTACAGACCGTTGCAGTACAGAGTGCTTCTTGACCTTCTGGTGGTCGAGTGAGTCTTCATGGTCGAGTCCTTCAAGTCAGTCGAGTGGGCTCCTCATAGGTCGACTGGAAGGTGATCTCTTCTAAGGGTGTCCTTGGGTAGGGTACTTAGATCAGGTCTATGACCCTACCCTAGGTACATGACTCCATCAACCGCCCTAACTGCCGACCCATCAGAGACGCAGTGGATGATGGCGCAACGGAGAAGACGACAAAAGAGCAAGACTTCAAATTTAGTCATAATCGTCCGCTTCACTCCCGCTACGACTGAGGGGGAATGTTAGAAGTATATTTACGTTTAAGATAGAGATAAGAGATAGAAATAGGATAGGTTTAACTTGTCCTCTACTCCAAGTCTCTCTCCCTTCATTGTACCTCTATATATACCCCTACACGGGTCAGATCAATACAACACATTGTTAGCCATCTCATATTTTCCACAACCACCCGCCGGCTGGAACAAAAAAAACTAAATGTCGACGGGGCTTTCTTTGAAGCTGATAGTTTGGGAGGAGCAGGTATGATACTATGGGATGAGCGCCATTATCTTTTCTTCTTGTCGGTTTCTGCACACATGCGATGACATGCTGGAGGAGGGCATTGCTCTTGCCATCGAATGGTGTTCCATGCCTTTTATTCTCGAGACTGACTGCGCGGTTGCCGCACAGATGATTATGCAAACGAAGAAGGATCGTTCACCAGGGGCAGCCTTGGTTGAGATCAAGCGCCTACTGAACATGGGCAGGGAGCACGCCATATCCGTGATACGTTGCTCTCGCAATTCGGTCGCGCATAGCTTAGCTCAAATGGGGCATAATTCTACCCGTACTGCTGTTTGGTTGAGGTCTGTTCCTCAAGATATTCATGTGCTGGCTCAAAACGATTGTGATCATCATGATTAAGCAATGAATTTGTTTTCTTGCAAAAAAGGTTATATATGCAAAAAAGGGAAACCATCGAAAGGACAAAAAGGTAAATGACAAAAAAGGAAAAGAAAAAAGGAAAAAATGGAGAGAAAGAAAGGAACTAAAAGCCTCATCAATAATAAATATGGAAGAAAAAAATTAAAAAGAAATGAAAACAAGAACAAAAATCTGGAAATACGAAAGAAACAATCATATAGAAAAAATAAACAGAAAAAGGGACAAAAAATAATACGTAATAAAGTAAAATAAAAACGGAACCTCCCACAAATCACCGGAGAGAGGCCGAATAAGAAGCGACTGATTGGGCTGGCGTACAAACTAGAGAACCTGCCACAAATCCCATCTCTTGGGTCTGACCTTTGCGCTCGATGGCGCGGGGGGAGACGGAGTCGGCGGACAACATTTCAGCGCCGGCGGAGAACGCGGCGGAGACGGTGGCGGTGAAGGGGAAGGGAAAGCGAAAGGGCAAGGGCAAGAGGAAGGGGACGAAGACGAAAGATCTAGGTGAGATAAACTGCCAGCTTTCATCGTCCTCTCTCTTCAATCTCACCCAAACCGGAAAGAAAATTTGTACTAGTGCGCAGTGAGGTTAGGATAAGGGGGGAAAACCATGGGCAACATTGTGGTGGCAGTACATACATACATGCCCAGGAAACTGATTTCAAGTAGATCAGAAAACCCTCTAGCAGCGAGTTAGGATTCAGGGGTTCAGCATCATCTTTTACTGGATTCAGGGATTCAGGCAATTGGCGGCGTCGAGGGCTTTTGGCGACGGCATGCTCTACCTGATTGGTCGACTGGTCATGCTTTTGGCGAGGGCTTTTATTGGATATGGTGTGGCACATTTCCTATCGGCCATACTCTACCTGATTGGTCGACTGGTCTGAACCTTTTGGCGAGGGCTTTTATTGAATTTAGTTTTTGCAATTTTCGCTTATGATGGTGTCAAACTCCTCCAAGACAATGCGGTTGAGGTGCTTGTTCACCACTACCGTTGTTTTATTTATTCATGTGCTTGGTTTGTTCTGGTCGCCTTTGTCATTGGCCTAATTGTTATTGCTCCGTCATTTGTGTTGTGCAGGACATCTGGGTAGACTTCAGTGAGGGTGACATAGCAAAATCAGTTAGTGCTCCTGCCCTGTCCTTCTGATTGATTTTTCCTTGTATGTCAGCCAATTTAAACAGCACTATTCTTTTTTTTTTCAGAATGCATTGTGTTATGTGTTATCTTATATACATAAACTTATGCTGAGTTACACTGTAATACTCAAGGAACTTGTTTATCAACTTGTTTATTTTTGTATCAGGTTGTTTGGCTGAAAGAATTTAAACATATTGAGAACACAAGCAGCGCCATTGACCCTGCTACTGGTGTAGATGAAGATCTTGCTATGATGATCCGGAAGTACATCGTTCCTGGGCAGCAACTAGCTGTTGGAAAGCTTGAATATAAAAGTATAATTGAAGACAAGTTGGTCAGTGTTTACTCCCTTGTGCTTATATTCTGAACAATTTGGGTACCAATTTTTCTCCGGCTTTCTTCAGGAAATATCCTGCCTATATGATGATGCTGTCATGGAGTTGATGTGGGGCCTGAAGAACAGCATCCAGTATTTGGTGCCTTCAGAAAAGTTGGAGCTGACTAAGGATGATCGCCTCCGTATGAGTAAAGGAATGAAAGTCGTCCTTGAATATTTTGACTTAAAAGTCGAACCAGAGATGGTTAGTACATCGCTTCCCTCCTGTTGTGCACCGCTTTCTGCTTTAGTGCTCGCTGTAATATCTTGTTACACTCAGAGCCCTTAAAGGTGACCAAAGTGATGCAATATTTTTCCAATATTTTTGTCTTGAGGTTTTCTCCTTCTGGCGATATAGAAATGATCCTTATTTCCAGGTTAATGAGTATATTATTGAGACAGCAGGTGCTGTGTATAGTTGTGATCATTGTGTGAACAAAAATGCTAAGAACTTGAGGGCTGCTGGTGAGCACCTAAAGAAGATTTCAAACATTGACTCTCAGAATTGGTGTTTAATTAAACTAGCGACTGCTCTCAAGATAATATGTTACCCTGGAGAGGAACTTCCTGGCATTCCTCTCGAGGTAAATTATACTAATATTTTGCAAAACTTTTTTTGGCTTGTTTCTGTACATTTTTAAGAAACTTGTTATTCAATTAATGGGTCGAAAGTGTTATTATCTTGCAAGTTTTCTCAGCAGAGGAGTATTCCAAGTTGATGGAGGATGGACCTCGATACGAAGGTAAACTATTGAAGGTGGCTTGCAAGATTGTCTTCCAGGAAATGGTGTGGGCCCGTCGCCTTAGAAATAGGATGTTAAGACTCTTGGCCCATTACATGAGGGAGGCAAGAAAAGCATATGAAGCTGACCAAGCTTCGATGAGCAGCTATTGATCCGACAAAAAGGTATTGGGTGTGTTTTTAGCAGGCGTTCTGTGGCGGGCGGCCTGCATCTTCAGCCCTGGGTGTTGGACATCGCCATAGGCCTGCTTTAAATCTTTCAACCTCCATGTCGCTGCACCTATCCCGATTGTTGAGATTTGGTGAGGGACCTGCCCTTACTCATGCACACTAACAAATCAGGAAAGGTTTAATTTTCTGGTTATACTAGGTTGCTGGAGGCTCTGGAAGCAAACGTAATGTTTATGAGCACTTCTGATAATTTCCTTGGTTTGTCTCGTTTCTTATGTGTTCAAACACGGTCCTGTTTTGAGTCTCGTTGCAAGAGATTGATGGTCCATATAATCCTGATTTTGAGTCTTCGCTTGAAACATATGAACATATGAGTCTTAATTTTTATATTTCTTGATATTTTTCCAAAGTTAGGCAGTGATTGATATCAAGAATCATCATTAGTCATGCCCATTACGACACCGTTTATTGAACTGGAAGCACAAAAAAAAAACTATTTCTCATGAACAAGAGGTATAAACTGAATCCCTTGGTTAACCATGAAAACGGGAGATTTTAGACTGGGTGAGTAGTACAATTACTATTCCGTTGAAACACATCAGTAAAGTAGAAGTGATTTCTTTTGGAGTGTTGATTTGGCACAGGTGCATATCAATGTCTGAAGCAGAAATAAGGGTTCAAGGGTAACCGACGGGTAAAGAATTAAGGCTTCAATGTAGGAGGGGCTCTGATCTTAAAGCACATCAAATGGACCGATTTGCATCCACCCACACGCTTACCAACCATATATTGCCTGAAGTTTCCAGGAGAGCATGGAATTACATAAATGTTGGCTCAAATTAGACATACATGTAGGGAAAATACATTTTAAATAAGTTTGCAGCCAAAATACATTTCCATTATGTTCTAAACCTTTAATTAAAGTGAACATTTTAAATAAGATGGCTGCTACAACTTTGAGTTCATATATCCACGACTGGTGTTCCTCTTTGCACCTTAATTTCTTCAAATATTTGCTATGTTCATCCATGCCCAACACAAGGTTCTTATTTCCCCAATCACAGCGCTCCACCCAAGCACCCAAAAACTTGACCAAATCATTGGTCACGCAACAGGTAAAACAAGAAATTTTTGACCATAGGTAAACAAAACTGACCGAAAATTGTGAGTAATGTGACGCCGGGTAGGTAAAATCAGGGGCTAAACAATAAAAGATCCACATATGTATAATGCAGCTACTCAAAAGAAGGCTAGGCTAGCACCTGGGTGTGAAGAACCAAGAACACGCACGATGGTGTCTAGCAGTTACCAAGGACCCTAACTGGCAGACATCATCAAATGGTTGATTTACTGAAGAAAACAAGTTCACAAAAATCATATCAGTGGCGGCTACCTGTCTAGGCTCCGGGGTCCTCGACAGCGGGCAGCGCTGTCTGCCACCTGTGTTGCCGCCGGCTGCACTCTGACAGGGCACTTGGCGTAGCACTGCTCACCAGACCAGGCAACATGCATGGTAGGCGAGCTCTTTCTCCAGTTCTGTAATAGACACCCTCATGGAACCTTTTTCTTCTCTGAAATAAATGGTGCATCAATATTATACTCTCTCTGGAAATATTGTAAAACTGAATCTATGGTCTATGCCGTCAGGGAAAATATGTTGTAAACTGTGTCAGCCGTGTGCATCAATCCAAGCAAACAAAGACCTCCCCTAAAAAAAGGCAAACAAAAGACTTTAACTCTTGCGTTGTCTAAAATCAAAAGACTGAATCTGCTCTGCACCCTGATTTATTCTGAGCTGTACTGAAGAATCATACAGAGGACTTATCCTTGCAGCATGGCCTTTAAAGTTGGAATCCTTGCAGCACAGCTAATTAATCCCAGACCACAGAGTGAATAGCAGTAGAAATTGGTGAGAACTAATAGCATCTAGAAATTTTAGCTCTTCTCCAATGTCTACGACGCTTTCATTCGCTATCAATTCCAGGATTACACACTGCAGTGACCAATGGGCTGTAACATGGGAGTCCTTGTAAACAAGCTCCACCTCTCCTTTGCATTGAAATGATCCTTGTCTAGTTGAACCAAATCACTGAATTCTCTGAAACACGTCATCCCAGTGTTCCCATGCATACTGCCAAAATTAAGAACAACTAGGAAATATAAAGTATTCAGAACTGCAAATTTCTTTACCCAGCAAAACTCTGAGTAAATTGCCAAAAACCAGCACAATTCCGCGTCATACATAGAAACCCACCGTTTTCATAAAAGTTTGCGAAAAACACCATTTTTCAGTAAGTGTTGTACAAAGATGGCGAGAAATTAGGCATGTGCTATGACATCTAGCAGACCAACTCATTAGTTGTAGTTTGTCAATATTGAATTTGAAAGGAACTAGGTGGATAACATTGACGGGGAATTGGGGACACAATAGTGGTTATGTCCATGTGTACATGATTCAAACCTCCTCTGGTGCATTGAGGACGGTATGTTTGTGAAAGTAGTCTGCCATTAGCCACAAGATGGTTGTCAACTCACCGCCACTGCTGAGCTTCTTGGCATGGGATTCCCTGCTGCATCTATTGGCAGTGTAGAATAGAAAATCCATCCACACACGTAGGACTAGTTCCAAGACGGACACGCTGCCTTTCTCCTCTTCTCTTTTGAGCAGCGCTTCAGTGACCCAGTTGGCATAACAGAGGCGAGGAACATCTGTGCTGTAGCGTGGCTTCTCGTTGTAGAGGGTGATAGCAAGCTTGTCTCTTTCCGACAGCCGAGAAGTATTGGGGTCGTCACGGATGCGGAATAACTCCTTGAGCATAGTACGGAAATTCTTGGTTGGACCACTGCGACTTGAGGGCTCAGACTTACGCCACATGTCAACCAAATTCTGGCAGGTCTGCTGGTACAGCCTCGTCTGAGCAAGGCCGGGTAGCATGTCGGGTCGCTCAACTAGGAGAAACATCATGTAATTGGACAGTGTCCTAATGCTCTTCACCACTTGCTCCTGGGCTGCATCATAAGCCTTGGATCGACTACTTCTAGCAAGGAAAACATCAGTGCCAATGTGCCAGATAATGATGCCCTCTTGGAGCTCAACTCCAAGGTAGCCTTTGAAATCATCAAAGCAACCATAATGCTGCAATGCCTCTGCACCCCAATTAGTCCTGAGCATGCCTTGCGTGTTCACCTTGTTTCTCCTTGAAAATCTTTCTATGTACCGGTGCAACCACAGCCTCAGCTCATCTGTAATCTGAATGCTCCCCGAGTAATGCTTTCTGTTCCACAACTCATTTTGTCCCCACAACTTCGCCAATCTACCGACAAGAGGACTGAAGACTGTGTCGTGACGGCTGCAAAAGTGCAGCATGTTGTACTGCCCCATTTCACCGGACCACCTCCTTGCCTGACCACCAACTTGCCTTCTTGTGAACTTCTTGACAAGCTGACGAAGCTGATCCCACCTTCCAGTGCACAAAGCAGTGTAACGGAGCCAGCTCCAACGTGTTGTGCACAAGAAGGCGTATGTCCAACACGACCCTAGCGCGATCAACAACGATGCCATCTCCAGGAGGAAGGCCCCAGACAGCAAGGTGTATGTGATAGCAACATCAACTCTACCGTGACTATCTTTGACACTGAAGTGGAACAACAGGAAGGAGGCGACAGTGGCAAGTGGTGAGACAACACGGATGCCATAGCCAGGCCAAGTGTGGATCACGGCCGCCTTGGTATACAAGATGTCATACAGCAGGGAGAGCTCCACCTCCATCAATGTCCACATACCTTTGTAGTCTTCGTTTCTAATGTCTCTAAGCATCTCACCACCATGGTTTTCTGAATCCTTTTCAATCCAAGAATCAACTATGGCACGCTTGCATACGTGGAACATGGAGTGAGCACGACGCACATAGAGTTCTTCCTCGTTGGCGGCCCCCTCTCTGAACCCTTGATCCAGAGCATGGAACTGATGATGTTTGACATGTGGCTCATTCTTGAGAGAGCTCCGGATGGTATCCATGTTCCCGCGCTGGAGAGCCCATGTCCGCTCCACATACTTGACAAAACCTACAGCTAACATTAGGATAGAGGCCAGCATGACAAAGAACCCGTTGTCAGCAATGCGTTTGTACAGAACATAGCCTGCTCCGAGGACCTGCACGACGAGAATCTGCAGGTGGCGCAACCAGAGCTGGTTGTCCTGGAGGGCGTAGGCAGTTATGCTGTCCGGGCCACCTAGGTGCAGCAAGAGGAACGGCGCCCAGAAAGCGACGAGCTGCTCTTGATCGAGCCCTTTGCTGCTCCTGCTGAGAGAGAGGTGGCCGAGGGCATATATCGCGGTGGAGTCAGCCAGCATGTAAGCCAACCACAGCAGGATCCTCAGCAGAGGGTTGGTTCCACGTTGACGGATTCTGGCGAAGACAAAGAGGAAAACCTGGAGAGCGAGGCTGAAGAGCACTAGGATCTGGATTGACCAATGATTCCAGAGGTCCAGCGGCCCCTGAGCCATTGCTTTAGCGTGCAGTGACCCTGTTTCATGAAATATGCTCATTAGAATTAAGGCAGCACATTCGCTTGTTTGTGATTCACATGGGACAATGTATACATACCTGGCAGTAGTAATGTTGCAGACTTGCAGCAAATAGACAAGGTTGAGAATCAGTCAGGCATCCAAGATGAGGATGCAGTGATGAACTGGAAACGAAGAACTAGCAAATTCGACGAGCAGGTTGCTAAAAACTACAGGAACACCCAGGGAACTAGCAAGCAAGAGGGGCGAAAAGCCAAATAATATGCCATCATCTCATACTGACTACATACATAAGTACTGGATGTGTAAGCATACAAGCAGCATTCAAGTATTCAACCAACCAACCAACAATACTATATCTGTGCAATTTTTATGCTTCCACCCAATCGATCAACATTACAGTTCCAGACCATGTGAAGCCGGTGGCGCTGGCTGTGGAATAGGCCGGCAAAAAAGCCAAGTTGGAACTTTTGGGATCATTGTCTACAGAAGAAGACAAGGAAGCTGTGTGATCTGTTGCAGATAGTTGCCAAGCTGCCAGAGGGCTCCAATGTATACTCTAGATATACTGTCCAATCGCAAGCCATTGGCATCCAGCCAAATACTACATTTCTAGATACTGGAAACCAATGTGAGGAATACTGCTAACAACTGAACATGCAATTGTACTACTATACAAACCAACAATATGGCGTGTGAGTGTAGTTGCATAGTTCTAACAATTGCAAACCATGTGCCCGCGGGCAGACAGACGGAAGTGGCTGGCTGAGGCCACCGGTTAAGAAAACAGTTGCAAATAAAACTGGTAATTCAGATACCCAGATTTGCGCGGCGGGGCGGCGGGGTAGACCTGTGGCTCCGGACGGCCGGTGAGGGCGGAGGCGCATGTTGTTGTGGGCGAGCGCTTGAGATAGTCCCGGCCAATCAGCCTAGGCGTCCCCCGCCCCCGAATGAACCAATGCCACGACGACGACGGCCGCCGCGTGCGCGCGGCCCGGGGAGGAGGCTACGCGTCCGTAGCCGCAGCGGAAGGAGGGCCGGGGAGCGTCGGCCATGGCCCATGGGCGAGCGAATCTCGCCGTGACCGCAGTCCTGGCCTAGATGCATAGCTACAGTAACAAGTGGGCAGCTCGGCTAAAAAAACAAGTGGGCAGCTTCTATAGTCCTAGTCACACAAATATACAACTTCCTCCCTCCCATGGGTTTTTGACACTATATATATATTCCTCCATCCTGGGTGAGGAATAGTTATATATATGTGATATGTGTGTGTGTGTGTGTGTATAGAGAGAGAGGGTCGCGCTATTCGTCATCCTGGGTGAGGAATAGTTATTCTTCACCCCCTCTATTTTAACATGAATGCACCGTAATTTTATGTTCCGTAAATTTTATCTTATTTCAGACATAAAAGGAGAATGTAAGAAAATATATAATCGCTATAAAAAATATTTTATGTTACGCAAATTTCAAACGTAAAAACATAGTGTAAAATGTACATAAAGTGTAATTTTTCTGGTCTTCTGACGTTTTTTTATGCCAAATTTTATGCAGTGAATTAATATGACTGTAACTTTTTGTATTTGGAACATAATTTATTTATGAAATGATCGTAAGATTACCTTGGGTGAAGAATAACGTATTCTGGATCCTGTGTGATGAATAGTAACTATATATATATATATATATATATATATATATATATATATATATATATATATATGTTTCACGTAACTGATTATTGTTATGTTACTTTTTCGAACTGACGACTTCATGCAGATTTCGTTGAACTGATAGTCTTCTTTAGTTAAAAAAATTTCATGAATTTTTTCGCCGAAACGGGGCGTGCAATATATCGTTGGAAAGCTCTTGACGTCCAGATTACAATCATATAGATTTTTTTTGCAAAATCATTATAGTTTAAGAGCAGTTTAAAAAAAACGTTTTTAACCAAAAACATGAATCGTGTTTTGGAGTTAATTAACGGTTTGTCGAAATGAGATGGCGTTGGAAAGTTGGTGAAAATCTGCATCTTTCGTATATAGAATTTTTTTTCAAATTTTATATGATTTAAAATTATTTGAAAAACGATGAAATTCTGGGCAAAACATATATTTTGCGGATTTTGCAAATGGTTCGTCAGATTGACACAAATGATACAACGTTAGAAATCTATGGAAAATGCGCAGTTTTTTCATATATAAAGTTTTTTCTTCTAATTCCTTACTGTTTAAATTCAAATTCAAATACAGTGAAAGTTGGTTTCGAACACAATCTTTTGAAAAGTTTATCGAAATTAGGCAAATAATATACCGTTAGAAAGCTATCGAAAATATGAAACTTACTCATGTTGAATGTTTTCTCAAATTCGCAACCGTTGAAGACTAATTTGGAATACGGTAAAACTCATCGCGTCATTTTTACGCCCGGAAAAACAGAGTACTTGTACTGATATATATGTGTGTTTGTACTGAGGTATTTTTCATGGAGTAATTTTCAATACGGTGAGACCGATAGTGTTTTTTTTTCCGTTTCAGAAACAGAGTACTCGAATTGATCTCCCTGTGGGTTTGTGCTGAGCGCATTTTCACACTCGACTTTTACTTTGTTTTTTTGGCAAGATTTTCCTTATAACCTTTCAACGATTTACGGTATCATCGCCCCTGACCTTGCATTGTTTACATCGTTGAACTAAATGCTATTTTTTTCAAAAAAAATGTTTTGCATCTTTCCTTTTTTAACTCAACATCTTTTTGCAAAGATGATCTGGACTTCTCTCATTTTACGACTTGTATATTTATCATTTGAATTTTCATGGGGTTTCTTTTTGTTTGAACTTTTACAATTTGAATTTCTATGTGTGTTTCCTTTTTAATTGAAACTGACCGTTTTCTTTTATTCCGAACTAATCGCCTTTTTTAACTCGTACTTATCAGTATTTTTAATTCAAATCATTTTTCCTTTCATATGACAGACATTATTCATCTCCCCTGGCCTCTTAAAATTCAAGACTCAGGCACATACATCCTCATCTTAGCAAGACAAGCTAATTCGTTCGCATCCAGAGCAACAATACCAATACCCCAAACATACGTAGGGGCGTCACACTGGAAAACCAATGCAACCAACGGGTTCTCTGCAGTGGCAAAATCGACAATTTTTGAACTTGCACGACATCTAAACCAGAACTATCTGTAGTGGCAAAATCGACAATTTTTTAACTTGCACGACATATAAACAAGAACTACACGCTACACAATTTTCCATCATGCACCTGCTATCCTGAACATCCAGAAATAAGAGATGAAGCCTCCTACAAGCCTCCTCAGCAATTTGGATTATGGGCCGTTGGATCTGGCTGCTTGATGGATCTTGGGCCGTCGGATCGACCGCTGTAATGACCTCGTCCGTCGGATAAAAAAAAGTTACTGCTGGAATGAATAGTTCCCCCGTTTCATGCCACCGCCTGTAAAATTGGGTGGCCGCCGAGGGCATTTTCGTAATTTCACCTAGGGGTGTATAAAAGGAGACGGCCCGCGTGAAGATGACCTAGCCGCTCCCCAGCCCGCACTCGCGCCCCCTCCCTCCTCCTCGCCGCCCCGCCCGCATCGCCCTGCCCTCTCCTCTCCCTCTCCCTCCCTCAGTCCTCGCCGCCCCGCCCGCATCGCCCCGCCCTTTCCTCTCCCTCTCCCTCCCTCAGTCCCAGCCGCCCCGCCCCGCCTCGCCCCGTTTGGATGCCCCCGCTCGCCCCGCCCTCTCCTCTCCCTCTCCCTCCCTCAGACCTCGCCGCCCCGCCCACATCGCCGACGCCCCTCATACCACGCCGCGGTGGACCTCTCTCCTTGTCTCCCTCGCGCCATGCCGCCTGCAACCTCCACCCCCCCTGTCGTCAAAAAGGAAGGGAAGAGAAGAGGGAGAGCGAGCAGGTTCGGCGGCGGCCAAGGGCTCGTAGATCCACCGGCACCGTCGTCCGACCTCGGCCTCTGAGTGTGCTCACGACATGGTCTGCTCGAGACGCCGCCCTTCCCCCCTGCTCCAACCCTAACCCTAGCATTGCTGCTGCTGGTCAAGGTGCTCTTGGCCCCTCCCCTCCCCTCATGCTGCTGCTGTTTTTGGCCCTTCCCCTCCCCTCATGTTGCTGCTGCTTTTGGTACACAGATCCACACACGCGTCCAACAACGACCCCTAGCCTCGGACGGAAGCAACGGCCATCACAAACGACGACAGCTACAGGGGTGTGATTTGGTTCTACAGGTCAACCCCTTTTCTCCTCCTCCTTTCCACTCCTCTTCGTTTCCAGGGTTAGGTGCACGGTTGTATGGCGATATGACTGGTGCGCGGGCTAGCCAATGATGGCCTTCTTTCTTGTCTTGATTCTGGTAAAGGCAGGAGTATTATTCTCTTTGCTTGTTTTGTGGAGTGTACCTCTATGCCCTTTGTTTCTTTGTGCATGGAATGTTGGTGGTCTTGTTCCTTTGTGTATGAAAGGCTGGCTTGTTTGGAATTAGTGGTATAGCTAGGTTCCAAGTAAGAGGGGTGTTTGTTTGTATGTTGGATATAAAAATATAAACATGATATTCATCTGCTCCTTTGTTTTTACATGGATCACATGGTCATGTTATGCTGGAGGACGAAGAGATTGCAGATCACGAGCTTGCAAGGCTAATTGGTTAGCGATTCTTTATCTTTGAGGTTCACCACGACCACATGGCAGGTATACTTCTATCTCTTTTAAAAAGGTGTATCTTTATGATTGTTGTTTTGTGAATCTGCTACTGCCCATTTCTTATATATTGCTATACCTTCTATGATAAAGTTGAATACATTTATTGCATCTCAACATTTCACCCTTTCTGAAACTCAAAATATCATTTACCCTTAGGGCCTTTTGAGATATCAGTGTACCATTGTGGTGTTATATTTTGCATTGTGTTGTCTTTTTTATTAGTTTCTGGTTCAGCTGCCTTCATCTGTGCATATCCTTTTGGTATAATCATAAAACGAGATAATCAGAGAGCAGACAAATGTAGTTTTAGTTTTTAGTTAAAATATATTATCTGCTAGCACTATATATGCAACACCACATTCTTTAAAGCGGTATAAACTGGGAAGTACGCAAAAGCATACTTTCCTGTATTTGTGCGTATATGATTTTTGATATAAAGTGAAAAGGCACAGTTGTTCTCACTATGCCAAACTCCACCTTTACTTAAAGCCTTTGGCAAATCATTTTGGTCATTCAGCATGCTACTGTTAAAGCCCTAAAACTCCAGTGTATAGCATTTGATGATGGAGTTGGTCATGACGTAATAGTATGTGTCCTGTTTGCTTTGTATACACATTACATCACCCAGTAAAATGCAATTCTTCGACTACTACAACCCCATTGATGGAAATCAATAACTCTACAATTAACATGGCAAGAACTTAGAAAGGAAAGGCCCCAGAATGCATCAGTATAGGACTCGTTGTGTCACGACAGACACAAAAATAGGATAGTGATTAAAATTCTTTCGTAGGAGCCGAAACTGCAAATGATGGGAACTACAAAGAAGCACGCTATCCTTTATTTGTGTATATTATTTCTGAATAAAGTGAAAGAGAGAGTTGCTTTTTATATGGACTAACAATATGTTTACTACCATCTATTAGCAAATAGAGGAGTAGTGATAACAAGATTCGCACTTGATGTACAGAGTTTCAATCATCACATATATGAGTTGAATTTGATCTTTATATTATCTCAACTTTACTGTTCCCAGTCAACGTATGTTTTGCCAGATTACTATTAATGCAACTTTGTTTCTCCTAGAGAATTGATAGCAACTGAAGGAAATATGCCCTAGAGGAAATAATAAAGTTATTATTTATTTCCTTATTTCATGAAAAATGTTTATTATTCATGCTAGAATTGTATTAACCGGAAACATAATACATGTGTGAATACATAGACAAACATAGTGTCACTAGTATGTCTCTACTTGACTAGCTCATTAATCAAAGATGGTTTTGTTTCCTAACCATAGACATGTCTTGTCATTTGATTAGTGGGATCACATCATTAGAAGAATGATGTGATTGACATGACCCATTCTGTTAGCCTAGCACTTGATCGTTTAGTATGTTGCTATTGCTTTCTTCATGACTTATACATGTTCCTGTAACTATGAGATTATGCAACTCCCGTTTACCGGAGGAACACTTTGGGTACTACCAAACGTCACAACGTAACTAGGTGATTATAAAGGAGTACTACATGTGTCTCCGAAGGTACATGTTGAGTTGGCGTATTTCGAGATTAGGTTTTGTCACTCCGATTGTCGGAGAGATATCTCTGGGCCCTCTCCGTAATGCACATCACTATAAGCCTTGCAAGCAATGTGACCAATGAGTTGGTTACGGGATGATGCATTACGTAATGAGTAAAGAGACTTGCCGGTAACGAGATTGAACTAGGTATTGGATACCGACGATCGAATCTCGGGCAAATAACATACCGATGACAAAGGGAACAACGTATGTTGTTATGCGGTTTAACCGATAAAGATCTTCGTAGAATATGTAGGAGCCAATATGGGCATCCAGGTCCCGCTATTGGTTATTGACCAAGAATAGTTCTAGGTCATGTCTACATAGTTCTCGAACCCGTAGGGTCCGCACGCTTAAGGTTTCGATGACAGTTTTATTATGAGTTTATGAGTTTTGATGTACCGAAGGAGTTCGGAGTCCCGGATGAGATTGGGGACATGACGAGGAGTCTCGAAATGGTCGAGACGTAAAGATCGATATATTGGACGACTATATTCGGACTTCGGAAAGGTTCCGAGTGACTCGGGTATTTTTCGGAGTACCGGAGAGTTACGGGAATTCGTCGGGAGAAGCATTGGGCCTTATTGGGCCATACGGGAAAGAGAGAGGGGCTGCCTAGAGCAGGCTGGGCGCCCCCCCAAGGCCTAGTCCGAATTGGACTAGGGGGAGGGGCCGCACCCCCTCCTTCCTTCCCTTCTCTCTTCCCTTTCCTTCTCTCCTACTCCTACTACATGGAAGGTCTCCTAGTTGGACTAGGAAAGGGGGAATCCTACTCCCGGTGGGAGTAGGACTCCTCGTTGGTGCGCCTCCTCCTAGGCCGGCCACCCCCTCCCTTGCTCCTTTATATACGGGGGCAGGGGGCACCCCATGACACACAAGTTGATCTACGGATCGTTCCTTAGCCGTGTGCGGTGCCCCCCTCCACCATATTCCACCTCGGTCATATCGTCGTGAAGCTTAGGCGAAGCCCTACGCCGGTAGAGCATCAACATCGTCACCACGCCGTCGTGCTGACGGAACTCATCTCCGGAGCTCGGCTGGATCGGAGTCCGGAGATCGTCATCGAGCTGAACGTGTGCTGAACTCGGAGGCCCCGTACGTTCGGTGCTTGGATCGGTCGGATCGTGAAGATGTACGACTACATCAACCGCGTTGTGATAATGCTTCCGCTTACGGTCTATCAGGGTACGTGGACGAACACTCTCCCCTCTCGTTGCTATGCCATCACCATGATCTTGCATGTGCGTAGGAAATTTTTGAAATTACTACGTTCCTCAATAGTGGTATCAGAGCCAGGTTTTATGCGTTGATGTTATATGCACGAGTATAACACAAGTGAGTTGTGGGCGATACAAGTCATACTGCTTACCAGCATGTCATACTTTGGTTCGGCGGTATTGTGAGATGAAGCGGCTCGGACCGACATTACGCGTACGCTTACACGAGACTGGTTTCACCGTTACGAGCACTCGTGCTTAAAGGTGACTGGCGGGTGTCTGTCTCTCTCACTTTAGCTGAATCGAGTGTGGCTACGCCCGGTCCTTGCGAAGGTTAAAACAGCACCAACTTGACGAACTATCGTTGTGGTTTTGATGCATAGGTAAGTACGGTTCTTGCTAAGCCCGTAGCAGCCACGTAAAATTTGCAACAACAAAGTAGAGGACGTCTAACTTGTTTTTGCAGGGTATGTTGTGATGTGATATGGTCAAGACGTGATGAGATATAAGTTGTTGTATGAGATGATCATGTTTTGTTGAAGTTATCGGCAACTGGCAGAAGCCCTATGGTTGTCTCTTTGTTGCATAAGATGCAAGTGCCAAATAATTGCTTTACTTTATCGCTATGCGATAGCAATAATTGCAAGAGCAATAATTGGCGAGACGACCATGTGACGACACATTGATATAGATCAAGATGATGAAGATCATGGTGTCGTGCCGGTGACGATAGAGATCATGACAGTACTTTGGAGATGGAGATCAAAGGCGCAAGATGATCATGGCCATATCATGTCACATATTTTGATTGCATATGATGTTTATATGTTATACATCTTATTCTGTTTTGTTTGACGGTAGCATTTTAAGATGATCTCTCACTAATTATCAAGAAGTGTTCTCCCTGAGTATGCACCGTTGCCAAAGTTCGTCGTGCCCAGACACCACGTGATGATCGAGTGTGATAAGCTCTACGTCCATCTACAACGGGTGCAAGCCAGTTTTGCACACGCAGAATACTCAGGTTAAACTTGACGAGCCTGGCATATGCAGATATGGCCTCGGAACACGGAGACCGAAAGGTCGAGCGTGAATCATATAGTAGATATGATCAACATAAAGATGTTCACCATTGAAAACTACTCCATCTCACGTGAGGATCGGTTATGGTTTAGTTGATTTGGATCACGTGATCACTTAGAGGATTAGAGGGATGTCTATCTAAGTGGGAGTTCTTTGGTAATATGATTAACTGAACTTTAATTTATCATGAACTTTGTCCTAGTAGTATTTTGCAAATTATGTTATAGATCAATAGCTCGCGTTGTTGCTTTCATATGTTTATTTTGATATGTTCCTAGAGAAAATTGTGTTGAAAAATGTTAGTAGCAATAATGCGGATTTGATCCGCGATCTGAGGTTTATCCTCATTGCTGCACAGAAGAATTATGTCCTTAATGCACCGCTAGGTGACAGACCTATTGCAGGAGCAGATGCAGACGATATGAACATTTGGCTAGCTCAATATGATAACTACTTGATAGTTTTGTGCACCATGCTTTATGGCTTAGAATCGGGACTTCAAAGATGTTTTGAACATCATGGACCATATGAGATGTTCCAGTAATTGAAGTTAATATTTCAAGCAAATACCCGAGTTGAGAGATATGAAGTCTCCAACAAGTTCTATAGCTAAAAGATGGAGGAGAATCGCTCAACTAGTGAGCATGTGCTCAGATTGTCTGGGTACTTCAATCGCTTGAATCAAGTGGGAGTTAATCTTCCAGATAAGATAGTGATTGACAGAATTCTCTAGTCACCATCACTAAGTTACTAGAACTTTGCGATGAACTACAGTATGCAAGGGATGACAAAAACGATTCCCGAGCTCTTCGTGATGTTGAAATCAACGAAGGTAGAAATCAAGAAAGAGCATCAAGTGTTGATGATTGACGAGACCACTAGTTTCAAGAATAGGGCAAAGGGAAAGAAAGGGAACTTCATGTAGAATGGCAAGCAAGTTGTCACTCCCACGAAGAAGCCCAAAGCTGAACCAAAGCCTGAAACTGAGTGTTTCTACTACAAAGGAAATGGTCACTGGAAGCGGAAATGCCCTGAATATTTGGTAGATAAAAAGGATGGCAAAGTGAACAAGGGTATATTTGATATATAGGTTATTAATGTGTGCCTTGCTAGTGTTTATAGTAGCCCCTGAGTATTTGATACTTGTTCGGTTACTAAGATTAGTAACTCGAAACTGGAGTTACAGAATAAACAGAGACTAGTTGAAGGGGAAGTAACGATGAGTGTTGGAAGTAGTTCCAAGATTGATATGATCATCATCGCACACTCCCTATACTTTCGGGATTAGTGTTAAACCTAAATAAATGTTATTTGGCGTTTACGTTGAGCATGAATATGATTTGATCATGTTTATTGCAATACGGTTATTCATTTAAAATCAGAGAATAATTGTTGTTCTGTTTACATGAATAAAACCTTCAATGGTCATACACCCAATGAAAATAGTTTGTTGGATCTCGATCGTGATGATACACATATTCATAATATTGATGCCAAAATATGCAAAGTTAATAATGATAGTGCAACTTATTTGTGGCACTGCCGTTTGGGTCATATCGGTGTAAAGCGCATGAAGAAACTCCATAAAGATGGATTTTTGGAATCACTTGGTTATGAATCATTTGATGCTTGCGAACCGTGCCTTTTTGGCAAGATGACTAAAACTCCGTTCTCCGGAACAATGGAACGAGCTACTAACTTGTTGGAAATAATACATACAGATGTATGCGATCCAATGAGTATTGATGCTCGTGGCAAGTATCGTTATTTTTTGACCTTCACAAGATGATTTGAGCAGATATGGGTATATCTACTTGATGAAACATAAGTCTGAAATAGTTGAAAGGTTCAAAGAATTTCAGAGTGAAGTGGAAAAATCATCGTAACAAGAAAATAAAGTTTCTGCGATCTGATCGTGGAGAAGAATATTTGAGTTACGAGTTTGGTCTTCAATTAAAATAATGTGAAATAGTTTCACAGCTCACGCCACCTGGAACACCACAACGTTATGGTGTGTCCGAACGTCGTAACCGCACTTTATTGGATATGGTGCGATCTATGATGTCTCTTACTGATTTACCAATATTGTTTTGGGGTTATACATTAGAGACAGCTGCATTCACGTTAAAAGGGCACCATCTAAATCCGTTGAGACGACAGCATATGAACTGTGGTTTAGCAAGAAACCCAAGTTGTCGTTTCTTAAAGTTTGGGGCTACGATGCTTATGTGAAAAAGTTTCATCCTGATAAGCTCAAACCCAAATTGGAGAAGTGCGTCTTCATAGAATACCCAAAGGTAACTATTGGGTACACCTTCTATCACAGATCCAAAGGTAAATCATTCGTTGCTAACAATGGATCCTTTCTAGAGAAGGAGTTTCTCTCGAAAGAAGTGAGTGGGAGGAAAGTAGAGCTTGATAAGGTAATTTGTACCTTCTCCCGAATTGGAAAGTAGTTCATCACAGAAATCAGTTCCAGTGATTCCTACACCAATTAGTGAGGAAGCTAATGATGATGATCATGAAACTTCAGATCAAGTTACTATAGAACCTCGTAGGTCTTCCAAAGTACAGTCCGCACCAGAGTGGTACGGTAATCCTGTTCTGGAATTCATGTTACTAGACCATGATGAACCTACGAACTATGAGGAAGCGATGATGAGCCCAGATTCCACGAAATGGCTTGAGGCCATAAAATCTGAGATATGATCCATGTATGAGAACAAAGTATGGACTTTGATTGACTTGCTCGATGATCAGCAAGCCATGTTAAATAAATGGATCTTCAAGAGGAAGACGGACACTGATAGTAGTGTTACTATCCATTAAGCTCGACTTGTTGCAAAAGGTTTTCAACGAGTTCAAGGGGTTGAATACGATGAGATTTTCTCACCCGTATCGATGCTTAAGTCTGTCCGAATCATGTTAGCAATTGCCACATTTTATGAAATCTGGCAAATGGATGTCAAAACTGCATTCCTTAATGGATTTATTAAAGAAGAGTTGTATATGATGCAACCAGAAAGTTTTTGTCAATCCTAAAGATGCTAACAAAGTGTGCAAGCTCCAGCAATCCATCAATGGACTGGTGCAAGCATCTCGGAGTTGGAATATACGCTTTGATGAGTTGATCAAAGCATATGATTTAATACAGACTTTTGGAAAGGCCTGTAAAGTGAGTGGGAGCACTACGGCATTTCTGATAAGTATATGTGAATGACATATTG
Source organism: Triticum aestivum (assembly GCF_018294505.1). Taxonomy (NCBI): domain Eukaryota; kingdom Viridiplantae; phylum Streptophyta; class Magnoliopsida; order Poales; family Poaceae; genus Triticum; species Triticum aestivum. Next base: position 145,103,343 of record NC_057798.1, read on the forward strand.
TTGATCGGAAATAATGTAGAATTATTCTGCAAAGCATAAAGGAGTGTTTGAAAGGAGTTCTTTAAAATAAAGACCTCAGTAAAGCTACTTACATATTGAGCATCAAGATCTATTGAGATAGATCAAGACGCTTGATAAGATTTTCAATAAGTACATACCTTGGCAAGATTTTGAAATAGTTCAAAATGGAACAGTCAAAGAAAGAGTTCTTGCCTGTGTTGCAAAGGTGTGAAATTGAGTAAGACTCAAATCCCGACCACGGCAGAAAATAGAAAACAGAATGAAAGTCATTCCCTATGCCTCAGTCATAGGTTCTATAAAGTATGCTATGTTATGTACCAGACCTATTGTATACCTTGCTCTGAATTTGGCAAGGGAGTACAATAGTGATCTAGGAGTAGATCACTGGACATTGGTCAAGAATATCCTTAGTGAGGACTAAGGAAATATTTCTCGATTATGGAGGTGACAAAAGAGCCCGTCGTAAAAAGTTACAATGATGCAAGCTTTTACACCAATCCAGATGACTCAAAGTCCCAATCTGGATACATATTAAAAGTGGGAGCAATTAGCTAAAGTAGCTTCGTGCAAAGCATTGTAGACATAGAATATTTGCAAAATACATACGGCTCTGAATGTGACAGACCCGTTGACTAAGCTTCTCTCACGAGCAAAACATGATCACACCTTAGTACTCTTTGGGTGTTAATCACATAGCAATGTGAACTAGATTATTGACTCTAGTAAACCCTTCGAGTGTTGGTCACATGACGATGTGAACTATGGGTGTTAATCATATACAGATATGAATATTGCTGTTAAATCACATAGCGATGTGAACTAGATTATTGACTCTAGTGCAAGTGGGAGACTGAAGGAAATATGCCCTAGAGGCAATAATAAAGTTATTATTTATTTCCTTATTTCATGATAAATGTTTATTATTCATGCTAGAATTGTATTAACCGGAAACATAATACATGTGTGAATACATAGACAAACATAGTGTCACTAGTATGCCTCTACTTGACTAGCTCATTAATCAAAGATGGTTTTGTTTCCTAACCATAGACATGTGTTGTCATTTGATTAGTGGGATCACATCATTAGAAGAATGATGTGATTGACATGACCCATTCTGTTAGCCTAGCACTTGATCGTTTAGTATGTTGCTATTGCTTTCTTCATGACTTATACATGTTCCTGTAACTATGAGATTATGCAACTCCCGTTTACCGGAGGAACACTTTGGGTACTACCAAACGTCACAACGTAACTGGGTGATTATAAAGGAGTACTACAGGTGTCTCCGAAGGTACATGTTGAGTTGGCATATTTCGAGATTAGGTTTTGTCACTCCGATTGTCGGAGAGGTATCTCTGGGCCCTCTCGGTAATGCACATCACTATAAGCCTTGCAAGCAATGTGACCAATGAGTTGGTTACGGGATGATGCATTACGTAACGAGTAAAGAGACTTGCCGGTAACGAGATTGAACTAGGTATTGGATACCGACGATCGAATCTCGGGCAAGTAACATACCGATGACAAAGGGAACAACGTATGTTGTTATGCGGTTTGACCGATAAAGATCTTCGTAGAATATGTAGGAGCCAATATGGGCATCCAGGTCCCGCTATTGGTTATTGACCAAGAATAGTTCTAGGTCATGTCTACATAGTTCTCGAACCCGTAGGGTCCGCACGCTTAAGGTTTCGATGACAGTTTTATTATGAGTTTATGAGTTTTGATGTACCGAAGGAGTTCGGAGTCCCGGATGAGATTGGGGACATGACGAGGAGTCTCGAAATGGTCGAGACATAAAGATCGATATATTGGACGACTATATTCGTACTTCGGAAAGGTTCCGAGTGATTCGGGTATTTTTCGGAGTACCGGAGAGTTACGGGAATTCGCCGGGAGAAGCATTGGGCCTTATTGGGCCGTACGGGAAAGAGAGAGGGGCTGCCTAGAGCAGGCTGCGCGCCCCCCAAGGCCTAGTTCGAATTGGACTAGTGGGAGGGGCCGCACCCCCTCCTTCCTTCCCTTCTCTCTTCCCTTTCCATCTCTCCTACTCCTACTACATGGAAGGTCTCCTAGTTGGACTAGGAAAGGGGGAATCCTACTCCCGGTGGGAGTAGGACTCCTCCTTGGTGCGCCTCCTCCTAGGCCGGCCACCCCCTCCCTTGCTCCTTTATATACGGGGGCAGGGGGCACCCCATGACACACAAGTTGATCTATGGATCGTTCCTTAGCCGTGTGCGGTGCCACCCTCCACCATATTCCACCTCGGTCATATCGTCGCGAAGCTTAGGCGAAGCCCTGCGCCGGTAGAGCATCAACATCGTCACCACGCCGTCGTGCTGACGGAACTCATCTCCGGAGCTCGGCTGGATCGGAGTCCGGAGATCGTCATCGAGCTGAACGTGTGCTGAACTCGGAGGCCCCGTACGTTCAGTGCTTGGATCGGTTGGATCGTGAAGACGTACGACTACATCAACCGCGTTGTGATAACGCTTCCGTTTACGGTCTATGAGGGTACGTGGACGAACACTCTCCCCTCTCGTTGCTATGCCATCACCATGATCTTGCATGTGCGTAGGAAATTTTTGAAATTACTACGTTCCCCAACAGCAACCACATCATGAAAGGGTCGACAAATGACGATCCGATATGCGTTGCTGACAACGAAGGTAAACTTCCAGTGCACCCTCTTGCAGCGCGGTTGATTTTACCTTCGGCACTACAAGCAGCCAATAGATAGGCCCATTGCTTGCATGATGATAAATTTTGCCCACAAGAATGTCCTAACAAATCTTATCTTTGATTGCAGCTAAAAGAGAGCTAACTAGGCCTGCCTAGGAAAGCAGGTAAGCACATTCGTGTTTGGTGTGTCAGATCTGCTAAATTGAACTCTTGCACTTCAAGATAGATTTCCATGTATTATTACTTTTGACTGACAGCGAGAGTTCATAAATTGTTGCTCTGTAGTGATAATACTCTTAGATTATTTCAGCCTTATTGATTTGAATGCTGAAATATCTTTCTGACCCTATACAGAAAATATTATCTTCTGTAAATAATGCATCGCATATTTTTTACTGTTGGCAAATGAATTATTTATGTATAGTTACTACCAAATTATCAGAATAATAAATCTATCACTCGCTCCAATTATTTGTAATTCTGGATTAGGCTTTTCTTATCTAAACTACTTGATGTGACAAAATATCTTAAACAAGCTATGTGATTTGTATGCTCTCTTATATTATCAAAGATGATTGCACTTATATGATATGTTTGATACTTCCTATATACTCTGAAAGAAAAAAATAGCTAATGTTCCGCTCCCTGCAGGCCTGCACTCGTGTCACGCCCTTTCCTCTCCCTGTTGCCTCGCCTCTCTCCCTGCCTTCTCATTGCCCCGGTCATCTCTGATGGTGCTTGTCGGTGTCAAAACCGGCGGATCTCGGGTAGGGGGTCCCGAACTGTGCGTCTAGGCGGATGGTAACAGGAGACCAGGGACACGATGTTTTTACCCAGGTTCGGGCCCTCTTGGTGGAGGTAAAACCCTACTCCTGCTTGATTAACATTGATGATATGGGTAGTACAAGAGTAGATCTACCACGAGATCAGAGAGGCTAAACCCTAGAAGCTAGCCTATGGTATGATTGTTGTTCGTCCTACGGACTAAAACCCTCCGGTTTATATAGATACCGGAGAGGGTTAGGGTTACACAGAGTCAGTTACAATGGTAGGATATCTACATATCCATATCGCCAAGCTTGTCTTCCACGCCAAGGAAAGTTCCATCCGGACACGGGACAAAGTCTTCAATCTTGTATCTTCATAGTCTAGGAGTCCGGCCAAAGATGATAGTTCGGCTATCCGGACACCCCCTAGTCCAGGACTCCCTCAGTAGCCCCTGAACCAGGCTTCAATGACGACAAGTCCGGCGCGCATATTGTCTTCGGCATTGCAAGGCGGGTTCTTCCTCCGAATACTTCATAGAAGATTTTAAACACCAGGATAGTGTCCGACTCTGCAAAATAAGTTCCACATACACCGTAGAGAGAATAATATTTACACAAGTTCAATCTGCTGACGTATTCCGTGGCGTGACATCACACCACGGCCAAGCCTTTATTCGAATCATTTTTTGCTGTCCCACCTCAGCGCCTTTAGCGAGGCGGTTTCCTTGGCACGTCTTGTCAAAGCAGAGATCGTGTCCCCTTATTCTGGGATTCTCATCAATACGGGCATGGGTAACCCAACCGTGCCCGTTGGCACGCCCCCTATATCGAAGGTGAGTCTCAAACGGCCACGGGGAGGGCTCTTGGTATTCAACCTCTTTATAACGAGACCAAGGCCTGCTCCTTTCTTTCGATCTCAATCAAGTCCGCCCTTCGCCCTAAGTTCCAACACCCAAAGCTCCAGATTCAGGCGCTTTGGACCTTCGACGATGTCCGGTACCGACCTGCAAGGCCGGTGGATGCCTTCTTCCGTCACGGAAGAAGACGTGCTAAAGCTGAGAAACGCTAGGTATCTAACCGGCAAAATTTCGCATAGGCTGCCGGCCCAAGGGCAGGTTATTCCTACTCCCGAGCCTGGTGAGAGCGTGGTGTTCGTGTCTCACTTCCTTCGGGGTTTAGGCTTCCCGATGGACCCCTTCGTGAGGGGGCTCATGTTCTATTATGGGCTGGAATTCCACGACTTGGATCCGGAGTCCATCCTCCACATCTCATTGTTCATTGTCGTATGCGAAGCCTTCCTCCGCATTACCCCTCACTTCGGATTGTGGCTTAAGACCTTCAAAGTGGAGCCGAAGATGATCAAGGGGCAACAGACAGAGTGCGGGGGGGGGGGGGGGGGGCTGTTATAAGCAAAGATGCTGACGCCCCATGGCCCGAGGGCTCTTTTCAAGAGGAGCTTGGTTTGTGGCAACAGGAGTGGTTTTACATCACCGCTCCCAGGGGCACCAAATGGGTGACGCCACCTGCCTTCCGCTCGGGTCCTCCACAACGGCTAGCGTCATGGGTCAACAAAGGGCTCGACTGGGGGCCGTCCAAGGATGTTCCTCTGCTGGAGGGCCGTATTCGAGACCTGCAAGAGAGAGAGAGATCAATCTGGTCGTAGCGGCGCAGGTCATGCTGATTCGGTGCCTTCTGCCCTGCAAAAGTTGCCCCCTCCTCCTGTGGGAATTCAATCCGGAGGGACCACGAGCTCTCCAACACTTCATGGGCGCGACGCCCGTGGAGATGTATAAACTGTTCTTCGGATCACAAGAGATGTGTCCGGTCTTGACCGAGGACGCAGGTCTGAGCTGCAATCGCCCAGATACTCAAGTAAGTAGTCCTGTACCCGGACACGCTATCCGTACATTTATCATAAACTTTCCCTTTAAGGAGCTATCCCTGGAACAGGAGTGGATAGCGAAAGCAAAGCTGATAGGGTGTCCGGCCCCTCTCCCTGAGACCACGTCGGATCCCGTGTTAACCAAGATGCTGGAGGCTGCGCCTTTGGAAGAGGGCAAAGGGGGGAACAAGGAAACTACTGCCTCCGCGAAGGAGGCTTTCAAAGAAGGGGGGACCGAGAATCCCTCCCTCTAGGGGGAGAAGAGGACCGCTTCTGAAGATCCAGAGGCCAAGGCCTCAAAGCGGGGGAAGAAATCTTCACCAGAGGGTCCTGTGCTAGGAGAAGCCCCGACCGCACTATTTCCCCAAGGGAATCAGCCCTCCAGCGAGCCGTAAGTAGAAAGGGGAGTTTTGTAATAAGGGACATCCCTGTTTTTATTTCTAGAGATAACCGAAGTTTTACCTTGTAGTTCGGATCTCAGCCCTTCTCAGCAGAGCTCATCTTCGGGGGATCTTCGTCCGGAGATGATGGAGAGCGAAACGCCTCCATCTGCCGCACCGTTATGCGGGGCGGACGACCCCGAGGTGTCGTCGCGGAGGGTTTCCCTGAGTCCGGCGGGGCCAGAAGGTCCGGCACCGACTGGTGTACGGTCGGAGGAGCTGAAGGATCTGCTCGGGCGAGCGTCTATCTCAGAAGATCACCGTGCGTTAATGGGTACGGTGATTGAAAGGATTTCATCCGCTGAGAGCGGATTGCATGAAGCCATCAAAAGTTTACTGACGGGGTTTGAGGTACGCAAAAATGACATACCTTCTGACAGTTTTGCATATAGAATGCGCCCTGTATAGATAGTAGACCCTGAGACTCGGTACGTTGTCGAAAGTGACAGCGCGCCGAGGATCATAATCTCAGTTTGAAGATGTTGCCTGTCCTATATAGGTAGCGGAGCGTCCGGTGGCCAGCCGGACTGATCAATTTGCCGAACTGAAGCGGCAACTTGACGTGGCGGATGTGGACATCGCGCTTGTCAATAAGCGGCTTGACGAGTCACAAGGTATGCAACTTCTCCGCGGACACCTTGTAAGGGAGCTTGACGCCCATGCCTTACAACATGTATGCTTTATGCAGATGGTGCCGCTGCTATGGAGAACCTTCGGGCGGAGCTAGCCCGAGTCAAGGAGCAAGCCAGAAAAAGTGATGCGGCTGCCTTGAGGGCGGCCGAGGAGCTAAAAGCCGAACAGGCTGCTCACTGCCGAAGCAGGGAGGAAATGGCCGAGATGGCCGAGAAGTTGAAGAACACTGCGAGTTTCTTGAAAAGGAACGCCGAGCGGAGCAAGAGGACCTAAAGAAGGCCACCGCCGAAGCCAAGGATGCCCGCTCCACGATGAGAGCTATAAAGGAGGAGCTACGTCAAGCCGGGGATATCACGGCTGGAAAGCCCTTTCTGCTGCGGAGGAAGTTCATGGATCCGAAGTATGCTCAGTTGGGCCAGCTGTGGGGTGCCGAAGATGCTTATCTGGATTTGGCGGCGAGTGCTGCAGATGCGGTCGCACACTTCCGAGGCCAAAAGGATCACGGAATGGAAGAGCTTTTTTGGTCGCAGTTCCATAGTCCAGGGCATCCGCTTCCATTAACCGATCAGTTAGCCGAATGGGCTGAGATGAATAGGTTGTCCGGACTTGCCATGAAGGATGTCGTGACTCATTTGTGACCGAAAAGGCCCGAGCCAAAGAGTTATTTTGGCTTGGTGCAGTAGTTCCTTGATGCGGTGCCGCATATAGATGCAATGAAGCGGTCGACATGCATAGAGGGAGCACGGATGGCTCTTGCCCATGTCAAGACATGCTGGGCGGAGATGAAGGCCACCCGATGTTGCATCCCAGGATTCGGACAAAACCCGAGTGTAACGCCCACGATGCGGCTATATCTCCCACGTGTCGAAGCACGACTTAGAGCATAACCGCATGGTGGTTTTGTCGCAAGAAGGGTCATCTTCACACAATCCCATGTAATGAACAAGAATGGGATAAAGAGAGTTGGCTTACAATCGCCACTTCACAAAATACATAAATAAGTCATACATCATTCCAAATGCACTCATAGACCGGCTATGGTCAAATCCAAATGAAAAGAAGACAACCCCAAATGCTAGATCCCCGATCGTCCCAACTGGGCTCCGCTACTGATCATCTGGAAACGAAATGTAGTAACGACCAAGGTCCTCGTCAAACTCCCACTTGAGCTCGATCACGCCACTTGTGCTGGTATCCTCGGCACCTGCATCTATTTTGGTAGAATCTATGAGCCACGGGGACTCAGCAATCTCACACCCGCAAGATCAAGACTATTTAAGCTCAAGGTAGGAAAAGGGGTAATATGGTGGCACTGCAGCAAGCACTAAACATCTATGGTGGCTAACATACGCAAGTGAGAGCGAGAAGAGAAGCAACACATCGGTCGAGAAGCTAGAAGTGATCAAGAAGTGATCCTGAAACTACTTACGTTCATACATAACCCAAACCGTGTTCACTTCCCGGACTCCGCCGAGAAGAGACCATCACGGCTACACACACGGTTGATGCATTTTAAAGAAGCCAAGTGTCAAGTTCTCTACAATCGGACATTAACAAATTCCCATATGTCTCATAACCACGGGCACGGCTTTCGAAAGATAATACCCTGCAGGGGTGTCCCAACTTAGCCCATCACAAGCTCTCACGGTCAACGAAGGATATACCTTCTCCCGGGAAGACCCGACCAGTCTCGGAATCCCGGTTTGCAAGACGTTTCGACAATGGTAAAACTAGACCAGCAAAGCCTCCCGAATGTGCCGACAAATCCCGATAGGAGCTGCACATATCTCGTTCTCAGGGCACACCGGATTGTCCAAACTTTTGGTAGGCCATCCCAGAGTTGCCCCTGGTGGCCACCGGCGGTTGACAGGTTGGACCAACACTCACGACGAGCACTGGCCCGGGGGGGTAAATAAAGATGACCCTCGGGCTCGCGAAAACCCAAGGGAAAAAGGCTTAGGTGGCAAATGGTAAAACCAAGGTTGGGCCTTGCTGGAGGAGTTTTATTCAAAGCGAACTGTCAAGGGGGTCCCATAAATCACCCAACCGCGTAAGGAACGCAAAATCAAGGAACATAACACCGGTATGACGAAAACTAGGGCGGCAAGAGTGGAACAAAACACCAGGCATAAGGCCGAGCCTTCCACCCTTTACCAAGTATATAGGTGCATCAATTTAAACAATAGATATTGTGATATCCCAAAATATCCATGTTTCAACAAGGAACAAACTTCATCTTCACCTGCAATTAGCAACGCTATAAGAGGGGCTGAGCAAAAGCGGTGACATAGCCAAACAACGGTTTGCTAGGAAAGGATGGTTAGAGGCTTGACATGGCAATATGGTAGGCATGATAAACAAGTGGTAGGTAGAGCTAACATAGCGATAGAGCGAGCAACTAGCAAAGCAAAGATAGAAGTGATATCGAGGGTATGGTCATCTTGACTGCAAGGTTCTCAGAGTTGTCGAAAGCTTGATCCTCGTTAGCGTACTCAATAGGTTCCTCGTTCACGTACTCGTATCCTGGCTCTACCCAAAACAAGAACACAAGCAATGGAGCCACAATAAATCACGGTGCAATGCACAAGCAACATGATGCAAAACATGGCATGATATGCGAGATGTGATATGCAATGCGTATGCGTGCTCCAGAAGGGAAATGATGAACAAGGCATGAACTTGGCAAACCAAGTATGACACTGGAAAGATGAGATGATTTCGGTTGAAATCGATATAAAGATCACCGGAATCGGATGCACGGTTTGCAAATGGCAAGCAAAATAAGAATGACACAAATCTGCGATTAACAGCATGATGCTACTTAGCATGGAACAAGAAACTATGCTACAGCACCCCAACACAATAACAAAGCATATGGAAGTGATCTACAGGAGATGCTTGACAAAAGAGGAACACTGAGCTACGGCTAAATCACACCATAACAGGTTCAAACAAGCATGGCAAAAGTACAAAAGATATCAGCTTGGACATCGCATAAGCAGCATCAGGTAGCAATGTTCAGAGCAAGCAATCAACATGCTACAGGAACTTATAATAGCAAAACAAGGCATGACATGATTCTACTCGAGGCATAGAACAAAAGTCCCTTACTGACCATGAGCCAAAAAGGATCAGAGAATAAGATGGCACCCATGTAAACATAGCAAGTTTCGTTAACAGATTCAGGAAACAGAGCATGGCATTAACAACATTATGAAGGCATCTTTGCGAGCTCGATTCACTCACCACAAGTCATTGAATGACAAGATAAGCATAGCACCAGCAATAATACATGTTTATGAAACTAAACATGGCAAGAACAAGTTCATAGCATGCAAGGATCAACTACAACAACCTTGGCAAAATTGAATAACATGTAAACAATCTGCCAGGAAACATTTTATAGCAAAAGTAGAGCAAGAAAATGACATGCTAGACTATTCCATAATTGCAAACAGGGGCATGGATGGATAGAGCATAACCATATGTTCAAAACATCCTTACTGAAGTATCTCAAAATATGCATGGCTCTCTCTGTAGCATCAAGTTTACATGACATCAAAATAACAGCAGAACAGGGACTAAAATCAGCAACATCACGAAGCCTAGTTTGCATGCTTGTGCTAGTCACCACATTGATCACAAAAATACATGGAAAGCACCTCTGTAAAGATGGCATGTCATAGAACAAAACACCTGTAGAGCTCATTCCCATAAGATGCACACAATGAATGTAGCAAAAATGACAAATGCACACATTCTGATAAGAATCAGAAACTAACATCATATAGCACTCTTGCATCAGAGATTCAGGCATCTAGATGACCTCAAATGAACATGTCCCAATGGAACAAAATGAAGAGCACATCCTGATGAACATTTTGATATATTATGCACGTGAAACGGAGCTACGATGACGGAATTTTGATGCGGTGAACAAGGCTATAAAATACTGTAGACTTAGAGGATTTCGGGGTCAACCTAGGGTTTGACCCGATCTTGATCTGGATCCGGGCGCAGGCACGCGGATCGAGGCGGGCCGGCTGCGAGCTCGCCGGAGTTGGTGCCGGAGGGGAGGAAGACGGCCGGAGGAGGAGAGGGCCGACTGGATCTCGCCGGATCCGGCGCCAGCGGAGGCGATGGCGGGGCCGGGCGGCACGGGGCGGCAACCGGGGCGGCGGCCGGCGGGGTCGGAACGGCGGGCGGCGGGGCCGAGGCGCCTGGCGACGGCGGCCGGCGGGTGACGAGGTGATGGCGGCGAGGCGGCAGAGCCGGAGGCGGCGGAGCTGGAGGCGACCGCGGGCGGTGGGGCGCGGGCTCGGGGGCCAGGCGCGGGCGGCGGCGTACGGGCTCGGGGCCAGGCGCGGGCGACGGCGTACGGGCTCGGGGGCCCGCGGCGGGCCTGGCGGTCCGGCGGCGGGGACGGCGGCGGCGCGCCACGGGGCGGGCTGCGAGAGGCTGGGGCGTGGCGGCGGACGCGTCCGGCGCCGGGCGGACGTGTCCGGCGCGCGGAGGAAGGGGAGACTAGGGTTTTGATCCGGATTTGGACGGGGAAGACATATTTGTAGGTAGAGGGATCTAGGAGACTCCAAATGGAGTGTAGTTTCCGCCCACATGATCGTGATCCGACGACGGAGAGCATGGAAGTGACTTAGATGGGTTATTGGGCTGTTTTGAAGGGGTGTTGGGCTGCAACCCAAAAGAGGCCTTTGCGGTTATGCGGTTAACCGTTGGAGTATCAAACGACCTCCAAATGACACGAAACTTGACAGGTGGTCTACCGGTGGTGTACCAAGGCCACTTGGCAAGCCTCGGTCCATTCCGAGAACATTTAACACCCGCTCACAAAAGGAGACAAGAGGGGTGCGCCGGTGCATGTGGGAGTGTCGGATTGCAAAACGGACAACGGGGAAAATGCTCGGATGCATGAGATGAACACATATGCAAATGAGATGCACATGATGACATGATATGAAATGCATGACATGAACAAAATGCAAAACGAAAAACAAAACCCAACCACAGAGGGAATACCATAGCACATAGCCGAAAATGGCAAGAGTTGGAGTTACAAATATGGAAAGTTACATCCGGGGTGTTACAACACTCCACCACTACAAGAGGATCTCGTCCCGAGATCTAGGACTGAAAGAACTCCGGATATTTGGAACGGAGGTGATCCTCGCGCTCCCAGGTGGCTTCTCGGTCGGAATGGTGTGACCACTTCACTTTCAAGAATTTGATTGACTTGTTGCGAGTCTTGCGCTTGGTTTCTTCAAGAATAGCAATGGGGTGCTCATGATAAGAGAGATTTTCTTGGAGGTCAATCTCTTCGAAGTTGATAGTGCGCTTAGGAGTCTTGAAGCACTTGCGAAGCTGTGACACGTGAAACACATCGTGCACGTTTGCAAAATTGGACGGAAGCTCAAGTTGATAGGCGAGATCGCCTCTTTTGCCAATGATCTTGAAAGGACCCACGTATCTAGGGGCAAGCTTCCCTTTGATACCGAAGCGACGAGTGCCTTTCATTGGAGAGACGCGGAGGTAGACATGGTCTCCGATTTCAAAAGCCACATCACGGTGCTTGTCATCATAATAGCTCTTCTGGCGCGATTGCGCGGCCTTGAGATTCTCATGAATGACTTTGCACATTTCTTCGGCTTCTGTGATCAAGTCGTTGCCAAGAAGTTGGCGTTCACCTGTCTCAGACCAATTGAGAGGAGTACGACACTTTCTGCCATAGAGAATTTCGAATGGGGCCTTGCCCGAACTCGCTTGGAAGCTGTTGTTGTAGGAGAACTCGGCATATGGAAGACAATCTTCCCACTTCATACCGAAAGGAAATGACACAAGCCCTGAGCATATCTTCAAGGATTTGATTGACTCGCTCGACTTGGCCACTTGTTTGAGGATGGAAAGCTGTGCTAAAACGAATGTTGGTGCCCATGGCCTTCTAAAAGGAGTCCCAGAACTTAGAAGTGAAGATGCTTCCACGGTCTGAAGAGATCAATTGTGGAATGTCGTGCAAGGAGACAATTCTGGAGGTGTATAGCTCTGCCAGCTGAGCTGCTGTGATAGATTCTTTGATAGGAAGGAAATGAGCCACTTTAGTAAGCTTGTCAATGACAACGAAGATAGCATCATTCCCACGCTTGGACTTAGGAAATCCAGTCACGAAGTCCATCTCGATATGATCAAACTTCCATTCCGGAATAGCAAGAGGTTGGAGGAGACCAGCTGGTCGTTGGTGTTCTGCTTTCACCCTTCTGCAGACATCACATTCATTCACGAATTGAGCAATTTCTCGCTTCATTCGAGTCCACCAATACGACTGCTTCAGGTCATGGTACATCTTCGTACTTCCAGGATGAATGGATAGAAGGGAATTGTGTGCCTCGTTCATAATGACTTTTCTCAGATCACCTTTAGGAACCACAATTCGGTCCTCGAAGAAAAGAGTATCTTTGTCATCCAAGCGATAGCACTTGTACTTGGAAATGCCCTTGTCGATACCACGTTTCACCTTTTTCACCATGGTATCCAGGAGTTGTGCCTCACGAATTTGATCTTCCAAAGTAGGAGAGACTATGAGGTTGGCAAGAAAGCCTTGAGGAACAACTTGAAGATTCAGCTTGCGGAAAGCTTCACAAAGATCCGGTTGGAAGGGCTTGAGAATTAAGCTGTTGCAATAAGCCTTTCTGCTCAGAGCATCTGCAATCACATTCGCCTTGCCAGGAGTATATTCAATACTTGGATTGTACTCTTGAATCATTTCGACCCATCGAGTTTGTCTGAGGTTGAGGTTGGGTTGAGTGAAGATATACTTGAGGCTCTTGTGATCGGTGAAAATGTCCACTTTCCTTCCCAACAAGAGATGTCTCCATGTTATCAATGCATGGACAACTGCCGCCAACTCAAGATCGTGAGTGGGGTAGTTCTTTTCGTTGGGCTTCAACTGACGAGAGGTATAGGCCACAACTTTCTTCTCTTGCATTAACACAGCACCGAGACCTTGAAGAGAAGCATCACAGAAAACTTCGAATGGCTTGGATTCATCAGGAGGAGTCAAGACAGGAGCTGTGACTAGCTTCTCTTTGAGGGTGTTGAAAGCAACGTCACACTCAGGCGTCCAGACATACTTGACATGCTTCTGAGGAGGTTGGAAAGAGGCTTTGCAATCTTAGAGAAGTTCTCAACGAAGCTTCGGCAATAGCTTGCAAGACCAAGAAAATTGCAGAGCTGCTTGACATTCTGAGGAGGTTCCCAATTCACAACTGCAGACACCTTCTCGGGATTAACAACGATGCCCTTGGCGGAGATGATGTGACCAAGATAAAGAACTTCATCAAGCCAGAACTCACATTTGGAAAACTTCGCATAGAATTGATGCTCTCTGAGCTTGTCGAGCACCAATCGCAAATGTTTGGCATGATCCTTCTTATTCTTGGAGAAGACCAAAATATCATCGAGATACACCAAGACGAATTCATTGGTGTAGGGGTTGAAGATGAAGTTCATCATTCGAGAGAATGTTGGAGGAGCATTGACAAGGCCGAAAGACATGACAGTATATTCATAAGAACCATAGCTTGTTCTGAATGCTGTCTTGGGAATATCTTGTTCACGAATGCGAATTTGATGATAACCCATCCGAAGGTCAAGCTTGGAGAATACTTTAGCACCTTTGAGTTGCTCGAAAATCTCATTGACGTTGGGAAGTGGATACTTGTTCTTGATTGTCTTCTTATTCAATGGACGGTAATCGACGCACAGTCGGTCCGTGCCATCCTTCTTCTGGACAAAAAGAACTCCACAACCCCATGGAGATGAACTCGGTCTGATCAAACCCAGACGCTCTTGTTCATCGAGCTGTTTCTTCAATTCCTTCAGTTCTTCAGGTCCAAGCTTGTATGGACGCTTGCAAACGGGTTCAGTGCCGGGCTCAAGATCGATAACAAATTCGACTGGCCGATGAGGAGGCATACCCGGAAGCTCTTCTGGAAAAACATCTTGGTACTCACAAACGACTGGAATCTGGGAGATAGCATTCAACTCACCCTTCTCATTGAGAGAAAACAACCGAATGGTTTCATCACGAGCGGCATAGATGATAACATCCTCAGAAGAGTGTGTCAATTGAATTTCCCTGGCAGCACAATCAAGTTGAGCTTTGTGCTGAGAAAGCCACTCCATCCCAAGAATTAGATCAATATCCGAGTCACCAAGGACAATTGGTTTAGACAGAAATTTATAGTCCCCATCTTGATAGAAACATCCGAAACCATATAGCTTGCGTTCATGCATTTACCCGGAGAGACAACTGCTAACGGTCTAGGCAAATCTTGGAAAGACAACTCATGCTTAGATGCAAATGGTCTTGAGATGAAACTAAGTGATGCACCAGTGTCAAAAAGAACTTTTGCAGGAATATCATTAACAGGAAGATTACCCATGATCACATCTGAAGAATCCTCTGCCTGAGCTGCATTCATCATGTTGACCTTTGCAAACTTGGAATTATGCTTGACCACCGCATTGCTTGAAGATCTCACAGGAGGAGGAGGCGGAAGGCGCCTTTGGTTGAAGCACTTGTTCGCGTAGTGACCTTTCTGCTGGCACTTGTTGCAAGTCACCTCTGAGAGCGGACGGTGATAAGGAGCATTTGACCTTGGAGCTTGGGAATTAGACTTGTTCTGATAGCCTGGGTTGGGTGGGTGGGAAGATCCACGACCACCTGAGTTCTTCTGCTGGTAAGACTGACGAAATAGAGGAGGAGGAAGGTAGAACTTCTGCTGCTTAGCTGCCACTTGTGAGGAAGAAGAAGACTGAACTGCATCCCTGATTCTCTTCTTAGAAGCCTCATACTTAAGCTGAGCACCTTCTTGCTTGAGGGCCATATTGTAGAATTGATCAAACTGAGTAGGCTCAACAAGAACGAGAGCTAACTGCAGATCCTCTCTAAGGCCACCTCTGAATTGATAGATCATACTCTTTTCATCAGGAACATCTTGTTTAGCAAAGCGAGTAAGTTTCTGAAACTGCTTGTTGTATTCGTACACTGACATGTTGCCTTGCTTGAGATTGCGGAACTCCTCACGCTTGCTCTCAACAACACTGGTAGGAATGTGGTGAGCTTTAAAGTCCCAACAGAAATCAATCCAAGTAATCACTCGACCTCCTCTGGAATCCTTGTATTGCTGGAACCAATCAGCTGCTTGGTCCTTGAGCTAAAAAGAAGCGAACTTGACGTAGTCCTCAGGCCTGACATTGCTGCATTCAAAATGCTTGTTGATATCCACGAGCCAATCGTCGGCGTCTGTGGCCTTGACACAATAGCTGGAAGACTTCGGCTGATTTGCAAGGAACTGGTTAAGGGTAGGAAACTAAGGCTGATGGTTGAACTGCCCTTGACCTTGATTCCCTTGGTTGCCTTGGCCTTGCTTGCGCTCTTGCATCAGCTGAATCAACAACTAAGCGTTGGCATTTGTGGTTGCCATCAAAGCTTGCCATGCCTCCGGAGGTGGAGGTGGAGGTGGAGGGTTCGCCTGACTCCCATCATTGCGTTCCGGATTCTGACGCGTTGGCGGAGCCATCCTGAAGAGGGTGACATCCGTTAGCATCTTGATAAACAGATAGACAAGTAGAATCAACGGATAGAAATTGCAACATATAGTCTTCACAATAAACATTCGAACAAGGATGAACGAATGAATTCCAAAGCAAACATCACGTCCATTAAGGTGAGAAGCCACTTGATATGATATTGATGAAAGAAAAACCAAGGTACGAATGGAACAAATAAGTGGTAAGGATTACCTAATCACAAACCAAATATCTGCGGGAAGAAATGCTAGAGCTACTTGAATCCCACCTATAAACTCCCGAAACTTTCTGGTTATGCAATCAGGTGTTGGGGATACAGGGGAAGCAAAATATCTCACCCAGACTAACAATCGCTACATCCAGCCGTATCCATCCGTCAACACATAACCAAGAAACCTTTGGAAATCGTGTACCTCAACCTTCGAAAAGCATCCGTTATACGAGTTATGGCAATACTCCCGAACTCCCCAGTACTGGGTGACATCGAGGTTATCTCACCAACAACTGCATAAAAGAGATTTTCAATGTCGGCAAAACTCAGGTATTCCAGAACTGCAATGATAAAATTGTGACGACAACCCCTCAGAGCTCAACTCCTCGGGACACTGCCACAACCCCTACATGTCAGGAGGCACCAAGAACAATGTTCTCGTCACAAAACCATCGGAACGATTCCAAGATACCCGCGTGATCCTAAATTTTTTTTAGTGAAATCTGAGGAGAGGAGAGTCAAAACTTCTACGTCAGGAGACCTCACCAGAGCGACGAAGGGACTGAGGAGTAAAAAGAATCCTACTCTTCTATATATATAATCCTAAGACTCAAAACACTTTTTTGTTCTAGACTCAACAACGCCAGCAATCAATCAAGCAGGGGGCTCCTAAGTCGGGGATGGCTCTGATTACCAACTTGTAACGCCCACGATGCGGCTATATCTCCCACGTGTCGAAGCACGACTTAGAGGCATAACCGCATGGTGGTTTTGTCGCAAGAAGGTTCATCTTCAGACAATCCCATGTAATGAACAAGAATGGGATAAAGAGAGTTGGCTTACAATCGCCACTTCACACAATACGTAAATAAGTCATACATCATTCCAAATGCACTCATAGACCGGCTACGGTCAAATCCAAATGAAAAGAAGACAACCCCAAATGCTAGATCCCCGATCGTCCCAACTGGGCTCCGCTACTGATCATCTGGAAACGAAACGTAGTAACGACCAAGGTCCTCGTCAAACTCCCACTTGAGCTCGATTGCGCCACTTGCGCTGGTATCCTCGGCACCTGCATCTGTTTTGGTAGAATCTGTGAGCCACGGGGACTCAGCAATCTCACACCCGCGAGATCAATACTATTTAAGCTCAAGGTAGGAAAAGGGGTAATATGGTGGAACTGCAGCAAACACTAAGCATATATGGTGGCTAACATACGCAAGTGAGAGCGAGAAGAGAAGCAACGCATCGGTCGAGAAGCTAGAAGTGATCAAGAAGTGATCCTGAAACTACTTACATTCATACATAACCCAAACCGTGTTCACTTCCCGGAATCCGCCGAGAAGAGACCATCACGGCTACACACACAGTTGATGCATTTTAATGAAGTCAAGTGTCAAGTTCTCTACAACCGGACATTAACAAATTCCCATCTGCCTCATAACCGCGGGCACGGCTTTCGAAAGATAATACCCTGCAAGGGTGTCCCAACTTAGCCCATCACAAGCTCTCATGGTCAACGAAGGATATACCTTCTCCCGGGAAGACCCGATCAGTCTCGGAATCCCGGTTCGCAAGACATTTCGACAATGGTAAAACTAGACCAGCAAAGCCTCCCGAATGTGCCGACAAATCCCGATAGGAGCTGCACATATCTCGTTCTCAGGGCACACCGGATTGTCCAAACTTCCGGTAGGCCATCCCAGAGTTGCCCCTGGTGGCCACCGGTGGCTGACAGGTTGGACCAACACTCACGACGAGCACTGGCCCGGGGGGGGGGGGTAAATAAAGATGACCATCGGGATCGCGAAAACCCAAGGGAAAAAGGCTTAGGTGGCAAATGGTAAAACCAAGGTTGGGCCTTGCTGGAGGAGTTTTATTCAAAGCAAACTGTCAAGGGGGTCCCATAAATCACCCAACCGCGTAAGGAACGCAAAATCAAGGAACATAACACCAGTATGACGGAAACTAGGGCGGCAAGAGTGGAACAAAACACCAGGCATAAGGCCGAGCCTTCCACCCATTTCCAAGTATATAGGTGCATTAATTTAAACAAGGGATATTGTGATATCCCAAAATATCCATGTTCCAACAAGGAACAAACTTCATCTTCACCTGCAACTAGCAACGCTATAAGAGGGGCTGAGCAAAAGCGGTGACATAGCCAAACAACGGTTTGCTAGGAAAGGATGGTTAGAGGCTTGACATGGCAATATGGGAGGCATGATAAACAAGTGGTAGGTAGAGCTAACATAGCGATAGAGCAAGCAACTAGCAAAGCAAAGATAGAAGTGATATCGAGGGTATGGTCATCTTGCCTGCAAGGTTCTCAGAGTTGTCGAAAGCTTGATCCTCGTTAGCGTACTCAACAGGTTCCTCGTTCACGTACTCGTCTCCCGGCTCTACCCAAAACAAGAACACAAGCAATGGCGCCACAATAAATCACGATGCAATGCACAAGCAACATGATGCAAAACATGGCATGATATGCGAGATGTGATATGCAATGCGTATGCGTGCTCCGGAAGGGAAATGATGAACAAGGCATGAACTTGGCAAACCAAGTATGCCACTGGAAAGATGAGATTATTTTGGTTGAAATCGATATAAAGATCACCGGAATCGGATGCACGGTTTGCAAATGGCAAGCAAAATAAGAATGACACAAATCTGCGCTTAACAGCATGATGCTACTTAGCATGGAACAAGAAACTATGCTACAGCATCCCAACACAATAACAAAGCATATGGCAGTGATCTACAGGAGATACTTGACAAAAGAGGAACACTAAGCTATGGCTAAATCACACCATAACAGGTTCAAACAAGCATGGCAAAAGTACAAAAGATATCAGCTTGGACATGGCATAAGCAGCATCAGGTAGCAATATTCAGAGCAAGCAATCAACATGCTACAGGAACTTATAATAGAAAAACAAGGCATGACATGATTCTACTCGAGGCATAGAACAAAAGTCCCTTACTGACCATGAGCCAAAAAGGATCAGAGAATAAGATGGCACCCATGTAAACATAGCAAGTTTCGTTAACAGATTCAGGAAACAGAGCATGGCATTAACAGCATTATGAAGGCATCTTTGCGAGCTCGATTCACTCACCATAAGTCATTGCATGACAAGATAAGCATAGCACCAGAAAGAATACATGTTGATGAAACTAAACATGGAAAAAACAAGTTCATAGCATGCAAGGATCAACTACAACAACCTTGGCAAAATTGAATAACATGTAAACAATCTGCCAGGAAACATTTTGTAGCAAAAGTAGAGCACGAAAATGACACGCTAGGCTAATCCATAATTGCAAACAGGGGCATGGATGGATAGAGCATAACCATATGTTCAAAACATCCTTACTTAAGTATCTCAAAATATGCATGGATCTCTCTGTAGCATCAAGTTTACATGGCATCAAAATAACAGCAGAACAGGGACTAAAATCAGCAACATCACGAAGCCTAGTTTGCATGCTTGTGCTAGTCACCACGTTGATCACAAAAATACATGGCAAGCACCTCTGTAAAGATGGCATGGCATAGAACAAAAAACCTGTAGAGCTCATGCCCATAAGATGCACACAATGAATGTAGCAAAAATGACAAATGCACACATTCTGATAAGAATCAGAAACTAACATCATATAGCACTGTTGCATCAGAGATTCAGGCATCTAGATGACCTCAAATGAACATGGCCCGATGGAACAAAATGAAGAGCACATCCTGATGAACATTTTGACATATTAGGCTATAAAATACTGCATACTTGGAGGATTTCGGGGTCAACCTAGGGTTTGACCCGATCTGGATCTGGATCCGGGCACGGGCACGCGGATCGAGGCGGGCCGGCTGCGAGCTCACCGGAGTTGGTGCCAGAGGGGAGGAAGACGGTCGGAGGAGGAGAGGGCCGACCGAATCTCGCCGGACCCGGCGCCGACGGAGGCGGTGGCGGGGCCGGGCGGCGCGGGGCGGCAACCGGGGCGGTGGGCGGCGGGGTCGGAACGGCGGGCGGCGGGGCCGAGGCGCCTGGGCGACGGCGGCCGGCGGGTGACGAGGCGACGGCGGCGAGGCGGCGGAGCCGGAGGCGACCGCGGGCGGCGGGGCACGGGCTCAGGGGCCAGGCGCGGGCGGCGGCGTACGGGCTCGGGGCCCGCGGTGGGCCTGGCGGGCCGGTGGCGGGGACGGCGGCGGCGCGCCACGTGGCGGGCTGCGAGAGGCTGGGGCATGGCGGCGGATGCGTCCGGCGCCGGGCGGACGTGTCCGGCGCGCGGAGGAAGGGGAGACTAGGGTTTTGATCCAGATTTGGACGGGAAAGACATATTTGTAGGTAGAGGGAGCTAGGAGACTCCAAATGGAGTGTAGTTTTTGCCCACACGATTGTGATCCGACGACGGAGAGCATGGAAGTGACTTAGATGGGTTATTGGGCTGTTTTGAAGGGGTGTTGGGCTGCAACCCAAAAGAGGCCTTTGCGGTTATGCGGTTAACTGTTGGAGTATCAAACGACCTCCAAACGACACGAAACTTGACAGGTGGTCTACCGGTGGTGCCAAGGCCACTTGGCAAGCCTCGGTCCATTCCGAGAATGTTTAACACCCACTCACAAAAAGAGACAAGAGGGGTGCGCGGGTGCATGTGGGATTGTCGGATTGCAAAACGGACAACGGGGAAAATGCTCGGATGCATGAGACGAACACGTATGCAAATGAGATGCACATGATGACATGATATGAAATGCATGACATGAACAAAATGCAAAACAAAAAACAAAACCGAACCACGGAGGGAATACCATAGCATATAGCCGAAAATGGCAAGAGTTGGAGTTACAAATATGGAAAGTTACATCCGGGGTATTACACCGAGTACTTGCCGAGCACTATTTTGAGGAAGTCATGCAGGGCGCTCGTTTAATAGAGACGTAGTGCTCGAAGGATATTATGTTCAAATGACATGTATGATTTGTGAAACGATGTTTCAATGTAATATAAGAGCTTTTTATACTTGTGCGGTCAAGTAGTAAAATACCTCCTGTGCGGCCGTTGATGTATATGTGTATATAACCTGAAAGATGGCAGTCTTCGGCTTCCGCCCCCACGCACATAGTGCGGGGGTGTTTGCAAAAAGGTGCATTTTCACACTTAATCCAACGTCTTGGTCCTTTAAAGGAGGTGATAGCGTAGCAAACTAGGCAACCGGACTATAATTCTTTATCACTTTCACTTAGCCATAGGAGTTCGATGGTGGGGCTACTATATAGCCCCTTTGGGCACCACGCTCTCCCGAACTCGGGGCGCGTATGTGCCTGACCGGGAAGCGGTCCTTCGTAATGCGGAGGAATTCTAAACATTCCAGTGGTCCATGTAGTGGTTGACCAGTCTCTCGCTATGTCATGACAGTCAGTTTTCGGCTTTCTCTACTAAGGTGCTCACCAGGCCGAACCGGGGCACAATCACAGTAGTTCTCCTGGTGCCGCGTTAGCCAATAGAGCGGAACGTAAGGCAGCAAAACACATGAGCCGGGCAAACCCAACATTTGACCAAAGACATGATTCGGAGCTGATGCATATAAGGCCTAACTCGAGACGCCGGACACTCCCTAAGGTATTCAGTCTTTATGAAAACGGGCAGAATAATGCCCTAAGCCCCTAGTGTCCAGGTACGCGCAAAAATTTCTGACGCGGCCGATGCCAAAACGCCAGCCTCCTCCTTGGTTATAGCAAGAAACCGGGGGATGTGTATCAACAAGAGACAGTAAAAAAGGTTTACGTAGGGTCTTAATCTGAAAAGAATCCTTGTAACGGGTCCCTACTGCACGTCTGCGCCTGTGTCTCCGTTGTGCCGTATCCTGGACGGGTGTAGCACGGTATTCATCTGTAAAAGAGAAGAACTTAGTTGAAGAAAGGTTGTGCGAAAAATTTATATTAAATAAACAGAGTGTGAGTTGAAAAATGAATAAAATTGAGCTTTATTGTCTCTTGTTGTACATGCGTGGAGCCCCTTGTAAGGGGGTACGCGGCTAGTAAGCCCCTTGTTTATTTATACCGGACTCACCTAACCGTGTCCGGGGTCTGAATGACCTGTTTAGGTGCTTTGATCAGCAAGGCCAGATTAGTGTGTGGCTGTCAAGGCAGCCTCACGTTCTTCAGTATTCGAGGAACACTCGAAGTTCCCCTTTAATGAGATGATGCCACATGGACCGGGCATTTTAAGTGTAAGAGATGCGTAATGTGGTATTGCGTTAAAGCGGGCGAAAGCTTCGCGTCCCAATAGTGCTTGATAGCTACTTTTAAATGGGGCGATGTGGAAGACTAACTTTTCGCGACGGAAGTTGTCGGATGGGCCGAACACAACTTCTAGTGGTAGAGAGCCCGTACAATGGGCGTATGGGCTTGGCATTACTCCTTGAAAGGAAGTGTTGCTATGGCGAATTTTGGTTGGGTCTATCCCCATTCTACGGATTGTGTCCTGATATAGCAGGTTTAGATCACTGCCGCCGTCCATTAGGACTTGTGTAAATTGTAGTCAGTCTATTATAGGATCTAGTATCAAATCAGTCCATCCTGCGTTCCAGATACTTCCGGAGTAATCCTGATGGTCAAAAGTGATTGGTTTTGACATCCAGTGTCGGGACTCCGCTGGGGTGTGGACCGTGCGGCGCGTATTTCAATGGGCGCCGCTCTATTTTTCCCTGTTGTCACTTGAAGTGAGTTTACTGTTTTGACCTCTTGTGGGTAATTCTTTTGTTTTCTGGTGCTCTGCTTGTGGGGTTTGTCATCGTCCTCACTTGGTGTGTCGAGCCCCTTGTGTTTGGCGTTATTTCGGCCGGACTGTTTGAAGACCCAACAATCTCTGTGGGTATGGTTTGCAGGCTTCCCGGGAGTATTGTGGATTTGGCATATCTTGTCCAAGATTTTGTTTAGGTTGGATAGCTCGTCGCTGTTGTCCTTGAGAGGCAGTTTTTTGTTGTTCTGCCGAGAGCTTTTGAATTCGGCATTGACTGTCGTGCTCTTCGAACTGTTTCCCTTGGTCCAGTGCTGGTCCTTGCTGCGTCGTGGTTTCCCATTTCCATCCCTGACCTCGGATGTACTTGGGTCGCTGGTGCTGCATCTTGCCAGCCAGCTATCCTCTCCCGCGCAAAAGTGGGTCATGAGGCTTGTTAGTGCGGCCATTGTTCTCCGCTTTTCTTGGCCAAGGTGTCTGGCGAGCCATTCGTCTCGGACGTTGTGTTTGAAAGCTGCTAAGGCTTCGACGTCCGGACAATCGACTATTTGGTTCTTTTTGGTGAGGAACCTGTTCCAGAATTTGCGGGCTGACTCTCTGGGCTGTTGAGTTATGTGACTTAAATCATTTTGCATCCGGAGGGCGGACATAAGTCCCCTGAAAATTTGCCCGAAACGCATCCTCGAGTTCTTCCCAACTTCCAATGGTATTTTCTGGGAGGCTTTTGAGCCAATGCCGGGCTGGCCCTTTGAGCTTGAGGGGTAAGTATTTTATGGCGCGGAGGTCATCTCCTCTAGCCATGTGTATGTGCAGGATGTAATCCTCAATCCATACCCCAGGGTCTGTTGTTCCGTCGTATGCCTCTATGTTTACGGGCTTGAATCCCGCTGGAAATTCATGATCCAGCACCTCATCGGTGAAACATAGGGGGTGTGCGGCGCCCCTGTATTTGGGTGTGCCGTGATGTTCGAATACTCGACGTGTTGCATTGCTTTCTAGAGCTTGCTTTCTTGGCCCATAGATAGACCTGACTGGGCCATCCTTTTGGTGCGGATCCTTATGTGGATCGCATACCGGCTTGTGTGCGGCGCCGCTTGCCGCTCTACGTTTGCCATGTGGTCGTCTATTCGACCGGGCAGCCTCTTTGTTCTTTGATTGTGGGGGCTCTACGGCCTCCTCGTCAAATTCGGGCAGTAGTTTGCGCTTCGGGTAGCTCTTTGTTTGGCGACTATCGCCGTATTTGTCTGCGGTGTTGAGTACTTTGCTCCATCTCATCCTGAGTGCGTCTTCCGCTCTTTTGAGCTTCCGCTTCTGCTTCTTCAGACTACGTGCAGTGGCGACAAGCCTTTTGTGGAGGTTCTTCTGCTCCAATGATGTGTCCGGTGTGAGATCGTCTGGACTGTTATCTTTGCCTAGGACAGATTGTTTATCCAAGTTATCCTGTTCGGATGGTTGCTTGAGGGCATGTTCGTCGTCCACCGGTTCGCCCTGCTCTATGGCTAGGTCTGTATGGGTACTGTCTTTGTCGAGGCGGGACTTTGAGCGGCGCTTACGTTGTCGTTTTGACTGCTTTTCGAGGGAATTATCCTTCGCAGCGTCCCGTTGTTCCTCATTATCGCTTCCTTTAGGTGTATCCACCATATATACATCGTGAGTTGAGGTGGCCTTCCAGTGCCCTATAGGCGCTGGTTCTTGGTCGTCCCCGGCATCGTCGTCCATACCGTCGATGTCTTCAGAGTCGAAGTCTAGCATGTCGGTTAAGTCATCGACAGTGGCTACGAAGTGGGTGGTGGGTGGGCATTGAATTTCTTCGTCGTCCGCATCCCAACCTACCTGACCATAGTCCGGCCAGGGCTCTCCTGATAAAGAGAGAGACTTTAGTGAATTCAGGATGTCGCCAAAGGGCGAGTGCTGAAATATGTCCGCAGCGGTGAACCCCATGATCGTCGCCCAATCGGATTTGATTGGCAGGGGCGCGGGAGGTTCGGAGTCCGGAGAGGAGTCCGGCACCTTGGAGTCACGAGCTTCACAAAGGACAGGGTTGGTATTCGGCTCTATCACCGTAGAGGTAGCAGCCCCCGAAGCGGTGTCCAGCCACCCGTCCTCGGTCGGCGCGGTTGGCTCCGAGCTAAGGGTCGGAGCGGACACTTGTGCGGCCTCCAGGGCACTATCCGGCAGCAGAGCTAGATCATGCCCATCGTGACAATGCGGCGTGCTTGGCTGTGGCTCGAACCCATCGAAGATCAAGTCTCCACGGACGTCAGCCGTATAGTTCAAACTTCCAAATCTGACCTGATGTCCAGGGGCGTAGCTTTCAATCTGCTCCAGATGGCCAAGCGAGTTGGCCCGCAGTGCAAAGCCGCCGAATACAAAGATCTGTCCGAGGAGAAAAGTCTCATCCTGGACCGAGTCGTTGTTGATGATCGAAGGAGCCATCGGGCCTAAAGGCGACGACACAGAGGAACTCTCAATGAAAGCACCAATGTCGGTGTCAATACCGGTGGATCTCGGGTAGGGGGTCCCGAACTATGCGTCTAGGTGGATGGTAACAGGAGACCAGGGACACGATGTTTTTACCCAGGTTCGGGCCCTCTCGGTGGAGGTAAAACCCTACTCCTGCTTGATTAACATTGATGATATGGGTAGTACAAGAGTAGATCTACCATGATATCAGAGAGGCTAAACCCTAGAAGATAGCCTATGGTATGATTGTTGTTCGTCCTACGGACTAAAACCCTCCGGTTTATATAGATACCGGAGAGGGTTAGGGTTACACAGAGTTAGTTACAATGGTAGGAGATCTACATATCCGTATCGCCAAGCTTGTCTTCCACGCCAAGGGAAGTCCCATCCAGACACGGGACGAAGTCTTCAATCTTGTATCTTCATAGTCTAGGAGTCCGGCCAAAGATGATAGTTCGGCTATCCGGACACCCCCTAGTCCAGGACTCCCTCAGTGCTCCTAGATGTGCTATACATCACCTCCTCACGTCCTTGGCCACTTCGGTGCCCATGGCTTCCGTGCTCGTCGGCGGGATGGTGCAAGGCGCAACTCCGACGTGGTTCCTCACTGGTTGGATGGCGTTCAGGCGCAACCCCGGTGCCCTCTGAGTAGTGCCTCGGCTACAACCTCCCTCTGTGAGCTCCATCTTTCCCTGCTCTACTTCGGCTACTATATGGGACATGGCGAGGGCTATGATGATCAGTTATGGCTGATATAGGCATGCTCTCAAGCAGTCGAGGCACTTGTGGGTATTAATTTGGATCCTCACTCGTTTCTTTGAGCTGTTTTGATCACGTTCTTATTTTAGTGGCTCTGTCCTTGGATGGTCATTTCTAATGAGTTATAACCAGGGCAGTTAAACCCTCGTAAGAACATATTGATCCGGTGATCCATCCAGAAATCCAGAAATAAGTCCATCTAGAAATAAGAATAGAAGCTCCTCAGGCTGCTCCTTAGCGATTTGGGATTCCTGGCCGTCGGATCTGGTTGCTTGATGGATCTTGGGTCGTCGGATCGACCCCTGTAACGACCTCGTCCGTCGGATAAAAAAAAGTTACTGCTGGAATGAATAGTTACTCCCAAAATGAGATGTCTCGTGCCACCGCGTTTGAATCACGTGCCCCATCGGTCGGAAGCCATTCTTGCTAGGGCAATGATGATTAGCCGTGGGTATCAAGTTGGGTCCTCCCTCTTGTCTCTAGAATCCTTTTTGATCCTGTGATGCTTATTATTCTGTCCTTTGGATGGTCATTCTTATTGAGTGATAACCAGGGCAGCTCCACTGTATAAACAGATTGATCTGGTGATAAAAGATGATGGGGGTAGATTATATGATCGAGGAAAGGCAAATCTGAGCCCATATGCATTGAACCCTGAACCCTTTTTATTCGCATGTGCCCCACCGGTCGAAAGCCATCCTTGCTACGGCGATGATGATTCGCTGTGGCTGAAATAAGTGTGCCTTTGAGCAATCAAGGCACCTGTGGGTATCAAGTTGGGTCCTCCCTCTTGTCTCTAGAATCCTTTTTGATCATGTGATACTTATTGTTCTGTCCTTGGATGGTCATTCTTGTTGAGTGATAACCAGGGCAGCTCCGTTCCCATAAACTCAGATTTGTTCATCCATTTAGTACGATTTATATCCTGTCAACAATCTGCTATGCATGCAATCTTATGAGTAATTTTTATTTAGGCCATGTTTTTCATAGTATTATTCAGGCACTACTTTTTGGTCTCTGGATATCAGAATTACTGTATCCTACACAAGCTAGATTTGTAGGTGAGACTGAAAATTAATCATACTCTGCTGTTATGCAACACCAAGACTCTTGACCTTTTCAGTCCAGCAGTATCCCATATCTACATAGATAGAATAGAACTATCAAAATCTGTACAGCAGCAGAAGAGCTAACCAATTATAAAGTTATTTTTACAGAAAATACTAGCTTTCCCCTTCCCTCTACTTTGTTTAGCTCAACGACAAGCATTTGAGATCAGAGGTATGCCCAATTTCAGAATGTGAATCTGTTAATCTTAAAATGAAGAGGAAGAGAGGGTATCCCTTATTTGGTCGATGTAATATGATCTGAAATGTCACTACCTGAGTAATTTATTTGCTTGCCACTGAAGATAAAAAATTGATAGATATATTATTTGCTATTCATACTAGCTCAAATATTTTGTGATGTAATTATGCTCGATTTGATAGAGACTGCACCATCATATTAAGAATATATGAAAATATGCATTAGGTTTATGCATTCATAGAATGGTTACTTCTTTATTATTGCAAGATAAAATGGTGTTAGATTACCTCTGGAACTGTTTGACATATAATATATATTATATATATATATATATATATATATATATATATATATATATCAATTAGCGCTTTCATTGTAACTAGTGTGATGTCTACCATTAATGTATATTTTCTTTTGAACATTTTTTATACTAGATGCAGGGGAGCATCACTGGTAATTAACATCACAGGTGGACCTTTTGGTTCAGACTGTAGAAGCCGCACGATGTTACCCTGTTGTTCAGGTTCTATTAAAACAATGCTGACAGAAATATTTTCTTTCCTCGCTACCCATGCTAACAGAAATATTCGATTATTCTATTTCAGATTACACGATCTGCTTCCTTTTATTCTCTATGCACAAATTATTTACTTCCTTGATCTATGATTTTGGATAGTCAATAGTTGATCAATGTGGAGGTAAGAAAGATTGTCTGATGCGTCTAGCTATATCAGTTCATGAGTATTTACAACTATGTACACTCAGGTGATCATTCATTAATTCGCCCATTTCTTCTCCTTAGAATTAATTCTCTGAATCTTGAGTCCACTGATTGATTTGTTTACATGAGTTACTATGAGGTATTGTGGGTGAAGGCTCTTACTGCCATGGTTTTATATATGACACCAAACAAAGTTCACTGCCTTAAATGGAGGGTTAATTAAAGTGGTCCCATGTTACTTAAGTTCATATTTCATATCTTATGGTATGTTGCTTCAGCAATTGTGCCGTTTGCTTAATTGGCAGATCCGGCCAAGGGTGACGAAGGCGCCACTCACATTTTCATGCGGCCTGAGCGAGGAGGAGCGGTGGATCACTCTCGTGATGTTGGCCATGTTGGATGCAACTGGCGATCTCCTCGAGGAAAAAGAGCTGGTATTGTGGTTTAGTATGTCATTATAAGCTTAAATTATTTGCTCTGTAATTTCTGTGTAGTTCTTGCATAATATTTATTTCTACTTTCATTTTATTATGTCATTACAATCTAATTGTTCCTTCTCACCTAGCTTGCTAGCTTATTCTTAGTAGTAAATATGCTACTCTGCGATATGTTATAGTAAGCATGTATGCATGTGGCTTCCTGATCTTATTTCGACTATATACATCTTTTTTTGTTTCTTCAGCTGGCTTTTTTTAGTATAACTAAGTAATAAACAGTACGGAAATAGGCGGTTCTCCTCTTTCATATGCATGTTTAGGAACCATATTAACCTGTTTCATATGTTGTGGGCTCAGTTTTTTTAAATGAGTGGCACCTATGGTATGGACTGTTTCACTAACAACACTCCTTGTTTTTTTTGCTTCAACAAATTTGATTCGTTTTTAAGGTTTATGACAAAGTGGAGATGGAGGGCTCCCGACGACGAATGCATGACGCTGAGGTGATAACTGTTGGTTCTCTTGAATGTTATATTGTTTTCCCCCTTGAAGGTGTTGCACATAATTTAAATGGGAAAACACCTTGCGGCTTGGATGTTTATAGTGAGGTGTCAAGAAATCTAGCTTCTAGATTATTATGTACATGTTTTCTATTTTATTCTGTTTGCAGAACACAATAGGCAAGAACTCTTTTAGTTCTTTGCATCAACGTGTATGTACCATGTATTTGATTTTGTCTTGCTGCACACATGACTTGATCATGTGAATGATCAACACCAGTCACATTATGGTAGCTCTTTTACAAGTAACAGAAATTAGCTAAGCCCTCCTCCTACTGTATAGAGGTTGCCTCTACAAGCAACAGAAATTAGCGAATGCCTCCTCCTACTGTATAGAGGTTGCCTTAACATATATTCCCTCTTTAGTTTTCAGTCTCCTACTGTTACGATTTAATTTCCTTGGAGTTTCTTTGTGATAGTCTAATTGGCAGTCATTGTTTCTTCCATGCATGAAAGCAGAAATTGTGAAGAAAATAAAATGCATGTGTATGTGTGTGCGTGCACGCACGCACATGTGTGTATGTTTTGTTTACTCTCTCTTTTTCCCCTCTGATTTGTCCACCAAACTATTGGGTTCACTTGAAGGCAAGGATGTTATTGATTTACTCTAGCAGGAAATTTTTATAGAAAATATAAAGTTTTTCTTAACGACGAGGGCTCACCCTTGGATTTCTGTTATCATAAGTAGGTGTCCTATAGGAGGTAGAAAGTATATAGCAATTTTTTTAGTTTTCGCTTTGTGGCTTTCATGTTGAGTTGGTCTATTGGTGTACTGCTTATTGAACTTCTTTTGGAAAGGAGGCCAGTAAGAAGATGGCACCATCCATCTCAGTGCCACTGATTTTTTTCTTGGGTAATTAAACATTCAGTATACATAGAGTATTTTCTGTTTTTCGCCACTGAAATCCATGGTACTAAGCTATTTGCTTAATCTATTAACATCTGACATACTTCATAGATTAGGCAAATGCAACCTATGCCTCAGCTAATCGATATATTAAACCTCTTTACCATAATCAGAACTGGCATGATGCAGAACTCGCATGGCGTAGCCTGTTACAAAGGGGAAATATATATTTTTGTTATTTTATACATTTTGTTCTTTGGTTTTGATCTGAAGAACCAAGCGGCACCTAGCTATTCATCGATCTCTCTGTCATTGTTTATTATCTAGAACCATGCATGATATTGCATCTGGGCACTTAAATCTCGGTTTTAGTTTTGTAGGCTATGCATATCCGAGATGGAAATCATCGTGCTCTTATCACAATTACTCAAGTGATCAATTGATTGGTAGGAGAAGGAGCGGGAGCGGGTCATGCCCAAAGGGACCACGCCTAGGAGATGGTCGTGGATCAAACTGTTGCGCCATGGGGCTGGTGCTTTTGATGTGCGACGAGGAGAAGCAGAGATCTGGGAATGCATGAATGATGAATGCGCGAAGGATGAGCGCCTGGGACCTGGATGATGGATGCGTGGATGATGGATTCGCCTGGGGCCTGGGAGCGATGAGGCGAAGCCATTTGAAATAGCAGGATCAACGGAGGAAGATGGCGATGGGGATAGCGATTCATAACAGGGGTAGCGACGTAAATTTCTTTGTTTTCACCTGTCCGGAACGTTTTGTTCAATGAAATATATTGCGGAACGTTTCATGCTGGTATTGAGCACCATTGTGTCTCGCTCCTATCACAATTGAATATTTCTCCTTAATTGTATTGTTATCATATATGAATACACATGATAAACCTAGATTACTATCGACTAAGCATTCCTTGCTTGACCAAAAAGTTTGGACCGGCACCCTCGCGCCAAGGCGCTATACTGTTTGGTGACTTCCCATTTTGTGCACGTGAACGATCTTTGTTTCCAACTGGTTCTTCAGTGATTCTTCCTGTTATATATGAATCTCCTTTAATTTCATTCTGGCTTCATTTCATTATGTTTAGCTTACAACAGCTTGACATTAACCCTCTTGGCTCACGTACACAAAGTGTAACATTTATCTATACTTTGTGATGCAATAGCTTCATGGGTGGGTGTTTCGAGGTTTCTCAGGTTGCAACGTTAAGTGAGTACCAATATTTTTAGTTACATTCTGTCTGACATCTATTTATAGCTCCAGTTCATTCAGACGTTGTTAGTCCCATTTAGATACATGGTGGCAATAGCATGCTTTCACTGCCCTTTTTATCGTCCGAATAGCAATTGAGTTACTAATAACTTAACATTACACATTTGACCAAAACGTTCGGACAGGCACCCTCGCGCCAAGGCGCGTTGCCGGTCTAGTAAATGAAATGAGAGAAGGGTATCCTGAACATCTAAACAAGAACTTGTAATTTTTTCCATCATTCACCCAGAGGTTCTGCCTTCTCCCTCGGCCCTGAAAGAAGAGCACCATTAGATAAGTTTTAAACAAATTGAAATTTCGAACATGAGGCATGTAGATTTTCAAATGATGAAAGTCACAAAAGTGCTAATTTTCGGAAATCCAACTCGGTGCCCAGGCTCATCTGCTCCCACTCAGAAAAAATCAAAACAAATACAAGAAAAATTCAAAAAAAAATCCTTTTTTTGCATGCTAGATAATTTGATGCGTGAGTTCCGCTCCAAATTTCAACTCATTTGGACATCTGAGCAGCTCTCGGCAAAAAAGACAAATCGGGTCAGAACAGTGCGTGAACAGTAAACATTTTTACAGACCCTGGTTTTGTCTTTTTTGCCAAGAGCTGCTCAAATGTCCAAATGAGTTGAAATTTGGAGCGAACCTCACACATCAAATTATCTACCACAAAAAAATTGGATTTTTTTGAATTTTTCTAGTATTTGTTTTGATTTTATTTTCTGAGCACGGGTGCAAATGAGCCCGGGAGCAGAAACTCCGTGTCCGCTATTTTTGTTTTACTTCAAATAATTCAACATGAAAAAGACAAATAGAGATAAATATTTTTTTATGCGACATTCTGAAGCAAATGTCAATTCGACCTTTTTAACTACTTTTTTGCTCAAGGAGATGTTGTTGTTGAAATGGCTAGGTACATTCAATTTTACCAAGTAGTATGGTTGAACTAGTAATGCGTACGGCTTCCAAGGTTTTATAAAGATCAGTAGCCATCCAACTATGAAATGCATGCAAACCCAATCTACATACACTAGCGAACATTGAAAACAAATAACCCCTGTTTCTCAACTTTGAACTTTTGTATGGGTTTTCTCTCAACTTATTGTATCCGCGAGTCTGACTGATGCAAGTATATAAGAATACCAAACATTATTACCTGAACCTGAAAAGGGTCTGAGACAGGTTGCCTTGGAACTGTAACTTGTACTCCCTCCATCCCAAAATAAGTGTCTTTAACTACTCGTCTTTAACTGAAGTGGAAGCCTAAGTAGTACAGAGCAGAAATTTAGTCAAAACAGGAAGGAACCTATAAGTTAACACTTTCAAACAAAATAGAATTAGTAGCCCTATAAAGTTAAAAGGAGGAACCATTGCATGAAGTTTGTAACAACCATATGCTGGCAACTTAAAGGATCTACGAGTAGTATGTTCAGGTCCATATTGTTTGCAATGATTTTAAAGTTACAAGTTAAGAGAAAAGGCATGCGCCCGACTTTATAAATAAAGCCATAAGGCAGGTAGCAAACACACAGAGGTTCAAATCACGCAACCAGCAAGACCCCAACTAGGGTCAAACGAAGGAGAGTTAAAACAGGGGGTACATGGCTCCCTAGCCAGTACACGGCATGCATGCTGGAAAGTTTACTGCCCAAAAGAGACTGGCCAACGAAGCTCAAACCAACTAAGCATCCCGCTCTTGCCTGCATAGATTAGACGCCGAGGCCCGAACTTTGGATATCAACTCAGACAACACATCTTGGTCGTCCACCTTAGTCAATGATTTCCACTGCTGCAAGAGAGCACGCGATTTAAATAAG
This sequence comes from Triticum aestivum, assembly GCF_018294505.1. NCBI lineage: Eukaryota > Viridiplantae > Streptophyta > Magnoliopsida > Poales > Poaceae > Triticum > Triticum aestivum. Next base: position 145,136,518 of record NC_057798.1, read on the forward strand.
CAGTCGGCAGGTTTAGCCAAAAACACATATTCAATAGTAAATTTGTTCCTAGTCGTCCAGAGAGACCAACAAATTGCTCCCAGGCCCACCCAAAAGATACATTTGGTAACGCCCGACAGGGTATTAGCAAGGGCCAGGTGCTCAGAGAAAGAAGCAGGATCCCAGGCTACATGAAGCCACTCTCTGACGCAACTCCAAATAAGCTTAGCCAGGACACAATGGAAGAAGACATGAGTCGTACCCTCCAAGTCACCACACAAGGCACAAAATTGAGACCCCGGACCATTCCTCTTACGAATTTGGTCAGCCGAAGGCATCCGGCCCCTAAAAGCTTGCCATAAGAAAATTTTAACTTTAGGAGGGATCCGGGACTTCCAGACCTGAGAGAATATGTTAGTAGGGGTGCCACCAATAATTTTAGAATACAGTGATTTAACTGAGAAACGACCAGAAGTAGTGTGTGGCCAGATCACCGAATCCATGTTCGTCGAGAGCATGGGGAAGAAGGCAGTAAGACGTTGCCAATCTTCGAACTCTTCAGGCGAAAGGGAGCGAAGAAAGGCTAGGTCCCACCCATTAGCAGCCAGCTCCGCGATAGAGATATCCGGATCAGGGCAGTACAAGAATAAGGTGGGGAAGGTCACGGAGAGAGGTGAATCTCCACACCACCAATCAAGCCAAAACCTAATGGAAGAACCATCCCCCACTACAAACTTAACGTGAGCCTGGAAAAAGGGCCTCACTTTCACCAAAGCCTTCCAAAATTGAGAACCGCCACGCGAAATGGCAAACATCGGGCTAGATAGGGGGAAATATTTAGCCTTAAGAATAGAGAATCATAAGGGCTGAGACCGACGACTCATAATTTTCCACCACCATTTAACCATAAGGCATTGGTTCATGATGGTAGTGTTAATAATACCCAACCCTCCAAGGTTTTTGGGTCGACACATTAGTTTCCACTTAACGAAGCGATATTTGCGACGACTATCAGCAACGTTCCAATAAAAAGCCCCACGGTGCTTGTCAAAACCTGCGTGAGTCCCTCCCGAGAGTAGGTAAAAGCCCATCAGGAACATGGGAAGGGAAGTCAAACAAGCATTAAATCAGTGCCATTTTGCCCGCGTTGGTATTGAATCTGCCACGCAAGGGCAAGACCTTGTTGCCCACCTTGGCTACCACGGGGGCAAATTCCTTCGCATGAAGAACATCCGGGGATATGGGGAGACCCAAATACTTGAAAGGAAAGGACCCTAGCTTACAGTTAAGAAGACGGACCACCCTTAAGGCTTCATTATCATCCACACCGGTGACAACAACCTCACTCTTCGCAAAATTGATTTTAAGGCCCGACATTGCTTCGAAGCATAGGAGGATGAATTTGAGATTAGCAAGGCAAGAGTCATTTAAATCAACCATTATGATGGTGTCATCCACATACTATAAATGAGTAACCCCTTTAGGAATAAGATGAGAGATGACCGGGGAAATATGGCCATGATTAGCTGCTCTGGATAGAATACAAGATAAGGCGTCCACTACGAAATTAAACAAGATGGGGGAGGCAGGATCACCTTGTCTTAGGCCCCTACCATTGACAAAAAACTTACTAATCTGGCCATTCACAAAAATGGCAGTGTGCCCCCCCCCCCCCGAGACCATTTGCATGATTCTATGGACAAAGGATCCATCAAACCCTTTAGCCAGAAGAACCTTTCTCAAAAAGGGCCAGCTCACCGAGTCGTAAGCCTTCTCAAAATCAAGCTTTAGGATCACGGCTTTAGACTTACAAGTTTTGAGGTCATGCACAATTTCATGTAAACAAAGGATCCCATCCAAAATGAATCGACCTCTAATAAAGGAAGATTGAAAAGGGCTGATGGTTCGATGAGCAATGGGGGAGAGGCGAGTGGCGAACCCTTTAGCAGGGAATTTAGCGAAATTATTAATAACTGCAATAGGACGAAATTGTGAGATCAATTCCGCTCCTTTGACTTTAGGAATGAGAGTAATGACATCATAATTAAGTCGAGAAATGTCCATCGTCCCCAAACAAAACCCTTGGATGATCTTACATATGAACCCCCGTAGCTGTGGCCAGAATTTTTTGAAGAAGGGGATAGAAAAACCATCAGGCCCCGAGGCAGCGTTCATGTTGGCCGAGCTAATCACGTTCCAAATTTCCTCATCAGATAGAGGAATCATTAGGTCCATGTTTTCAGCAGAAGAAATCTTACTGTCATTATCCCAAAAATCAGAGGAGAAGGAAAGGCCAGAATCATGTTTGGCCCCTAGAATAGAAGAGAAAAACCCAACTATATGGTTCATGATGAGGGATTGATCTGAAGCCCTGACAACGTCAATGATAAGGCTATCAATGAAGCACCTCCGTCTTCTGCCATTAGCAATCACAAAGAAATAGGCCGTCATCGCATCACCTTTCAAGGTCCACTTAAGGGAACCGTGCTGGCCCCAATATGTTTCCGCCTATTGATGCAACTGCATCAAGGCATCTTCCAAGGAATAACGAACGGAACATTGGGAAGCAGAGAGCCCAGATCGATCCGCATAATGGTCCAAGGCCCGGAGTTGAGATTCAAGGGCTTCTTTCTCTTTGCGCTACTCAGCTGCCCTATTACGGGTCCAACCTCTTAAGAACTTGCGCAACTCATATGTGCACTTGTGCTAGTCATCCATGGGGCCAAAGGACCGGCGGGGAGTATTAAGAAAAGTAGAGTTCTTGGTGGCCAGCATATCACTAAACCCTTCCACAAGGAGCCAAGAGGCATCAAATTGAAAATGGGAAGTAGTCAGAATAGGATTAAGGCCCGCGTCAACCACCAAAGGAACATGATCAGACCCAACCGCAGGTCTAGCTTTCAACGAGGCACGGGGAAAAAGGGAGTCCCATCTGTCGCAGACAAACACCCGGTCCAGCACCGACTGGACAGGATTAGTCTGATGGTTAGACCCCGGGCCCCCACCCTAGGGAGTTCATGAATCGCCCAATTGCTAAAGAAATCATTAAAGGCATCGACAAGGGGCCAAGAGAAATTACGATTATTTTTGTTAGCCGAAGAGTGCAAGAGATTGAAGTCACCACCAATCAGTAATGGAATATTGCAAGACTCGATCTTATGATAAATCTCATCAAGGAAAATAGACAAAAGAGAGTGATCAGAGGGGCCATAAACCACTAGACATTCCCATAAAGTATTTAGTTGTCGGTGATGAACCACCACACTAGCCCAAGATATACCATGGTCAAAAGTAATATAGTCAAACACGTCCCGTTTAGACCCAATCAGAATACCCCCAGAGTGTCCCGAGGCAGGAAGAAAATGCCAGTCGAATATGTCCATGCCTGCAATCGTAGATAATTCAGAAGGAGAGAAGGATTCTTTAAAAGTTTCCACTAAACCTAAAATGTCAATGTTCTCCCTGCAAACCAAATCATGAATCTGGTCTCGCCACCCCCTAGTGGTGAAACCTCTAACGTTCCAGAACAGGGCTTTCATTTATAAGAAATGTTTTTAATGCGGAGACTAGACCTGCAAGGGGCTAAACAGGTTTTCGAACACTTGGTCGGGCCCCTCTTCGCTTGGGTGGGGGGGGAGGCGACTGGCCACAACCGTCTTCCTCTCCATTATCCCCCACCGGCCCCTGGGCAGCAACAACGCCAGCAAAGGCCGCGACCTCCTTAGCCTTGGCAATAGCCGCTTGGGCGACTTCATTCTCCCTAATGACAGAGAGAAAACGGGACGAAGAACCAAACCCAGGGTCGACGGAAACACCAATGTCCGACAAGATGTGTAGCAAATGATCATCCGAAAGAGCAGGTAAAACAAGACGAATCGGGGAAGGAGGAGGAGGGGAATGGGCTGGCATACCTAAAGCAGGAAGATCCCTGGCCGCAGCACGCCTCTCAGCCCACAACGCCACCGACACACCAGAGTCATGCACGCGATGCCCCTTGCGCGCCGTGGATGCTGGAGACTGCAACACCGAGAGCAAGCAGCAGGCGAGGCCAAATCCTGGCCAGATCCCGAAGCCGCCCCCTGATGTCTACTACACAACCTTCTTCTTGTAGACGTTGTTGGATCTCCAAGTGCAGAGGTTTGTAGGACAGTAGCAAATTTCCCTCAAATGGATGACCTAAGGTTTATCAATCCGTGCGAGGCGTAGGATGAAGATGGTCTCTCTCAAACAACCCTGCAACCAAATAATAAAGAGTCTCTTGTGTCCCAGCACACCCAATACAATGGCAAATTGTATAGGTGCACTAGTTTGGCGAAGAGATGGTGATACAAGTGCAATATGGATGGTAGATATAGGTTTTTGTAATCTGAAAATATAAAAACAGCAAGGTAACTAATGATAAAAGTGAGCACAAACGGTATTGCAATGCTTCGAAACAAGGCCTAGGGTTCTTACTTTCACTAGTGCAAGTTCTCTCAACAATAATAACATAATTGGATCATATAACAATCCCTCAACGTGTAACAAAGAGTCACTCCAAAGTCACTAATAGAGGAGAACAAACGAAGAGATTATGGTAGGGTATGAAACCACCTCAAAGTTATCCTTTCTGGTTGATCTATTCAAGAGTCCGTAGTAAAATAACACGAAGCTATTCTTTCCGTTCGATCTATCATAGAGTTCGTACTAGCAAGGTTGTCAGAATCAAGATTCTGTTATACGATTATACGACTTTACGATCCAAACTAACCCCTATGGTTCTACAATTTTAGTTCATAGAATCTACGTTTCTACGATCCTGATGGTGAAGATTCTACGATTTGCGACTCTATCATCGGAGCTCCGATCGGATTCAGAATCACGATTCTGACAAACTTGCTTTCTAGAATAACACCTTAAGACACAAATCAACAAAAACCCTAATGTCACCTAGATACTCCAATGTCACCTCAAGTATCCGTAGGTATGATTATACGAAATGCATCACACAATCTCAAATTCATCTATTCAACCAACACAAAGAACTTCAAAGAGTGCCCCAAAGTTTCTACCGGAGAGTCAAGACGAAAACGCGTGCCAACCCCTATGCATAAGTTCACAATGTTACGGAACCCGCAAGTTGATCACCAAAAAATACATCAAGTAGATCACGTGAATATCCCATTGTCACCACAGATAAGCACATGCAAGACATACATCAAGTGTTCTCAAATCCTAAAAGACTCAATCCGATAAGATAACTTCAAAGGGAAAACTCAATCCATTACAAGAGAGTAGAGGGGGAGAAACATCATAAGATCCAACTATAATAGCAAAGCTCGCGGTACATCAAGATCGTACCATCTCAAGAACACGAGAGAGAGAGAGAGAGAGATCAAACACATAGCTACTGGTACATACCCCCAGCCCCGAGGGTGAACTACTCCCTCCTCATCATGGAGAGCGCCGTGATGATGACGATGGCCACCGGTGATGGATTCCCCCCCCCCCGGCAGGGTGCCGGAACGGGATCCCAAGAGGTTTTTGGTGGCTACTGAGGCTTGCGGCGGCGGAACTCCCAATCTAGGTTATTTTCTAGAGGTTTCAATATTTATAGGAATTTTTGGCGTAGGTCTCACCTCAGGGGGGGGTCTCCGAGTCGTCCACGAGATAGGGGGGCACGCCCAGGGGGTAGGGCGCGCCCTCCACCCTCGTGGGACGGCTCGGGACTCTTCTGGCCCAACTCTTTCACTTCTGGGGCTTCTTTTGGTCCATAAAAAATGATCAAAAATCGATACGTCAATTGGACTCCGTTTGGTATTCCTTTTCTGTAAAACTCAAAAACAAGGAAAAACAGAAACTGGTACTGGGCTCTAGGTTAATAGGTTAGTCCCAAAAATCATATAAAATAGCATATAAATGCATACAAAACATCCTAGATGGATAATATAATAGCATGGAACAATCAAAAATTATAGATATGTTGGAGACGTATCAAGCATCCCCAAGCTTAATTCCTGCTCGTCCTCGAGTAGGTAAATGATAAAAACAGAATTTTTGATGTGGAATGCTACCTAACATATTTATCAATGTAATCTCTCTTTATTGTGGCAAGAATATTCAGATCCATAAGATTCAAAACAAAAGTTTTATATTGACATAAAAGCGATAATACTTCAAGCATACTAATAAGGCAATTATGTCTTCTCAAAATAACATGGCCAAAGAAAGCTATCCCTACAAAATCATATAGTCTGGCTATGCTCTATCTTCATCACACAAAATATTTAAATCATGCACAACCCCTGTTTTAGCTAAGCAATTGTTTCATACTTTAGTATTCTCGAACTTTTTCAACTTTCTCGCAATACATGAGCGTGAGCCATGGACATAGCACTATAGGTGGAATAGAATATGGTGGTTGTGGAGAAGACAAAAAGGAGAAGATAGTCTCACATCAACTAGGCGTATCAATGGGCTATGGAGATGCCCATCAATAGATATCAATGTGAGTGAGTAGGGATTGCCATGCAACGGATGCACTAGAGCTATAAGTGTATGAAAGCTCAAAAGAATAAACTAAGTGGGTGTGCATCCAACTTGCTTGCTCACGAAGACCTAGGGAAATTTGAGGAAGCCCATCATTGGAATATACAAGCCAAGTTCTATAATGAAAAATTCCCACTAGTATATGAAAGTGATAACATAGAAGACTCTCTATCATGAAGATCATGGTGCTACTTTGAAGCACAAGTGTGGTAAAAGGATAGTAGCATTGCCCCTTCTCTATTTTTCTCTCTTTTTTTGTTTGTTTTTTCTCTCGTTTTTGGGCCTTCTCTTTTTTTGGCCTCTTTTTTTATTTTTTTATTTTTCGTCCGGAGTCTCATCCCGACTTGTGGGGGAATCATAGCCTCCATCATCCTTTCCTCACTGGGACAATGCTCTAATAATGATGATCATCACACTTTTATTTACTTACAATTCAAAAATTACAACTCAATACTTAGAACAAAATATGACTCTATGTGAATGCCTCCGGTGGTGTACCGAGATGTGCAATGAATCAAGAGTGACATGTATGAAAGAATTATGAAAGGTGGATTTGCCACAAATACGATGTTAACTATATGATCATGCAAAGCAATATGGTAATGATGAAGCATGTCATAATAAACGGAACGGTGGAAAGTTGCATGGCAATATATCTCGGAATGGCTATGGAAATGCCATAGTAGGTGAGGGAGTCCTGGATTAAGGGGTCCTCGGACAGCCGGACTATATACTTTGGCCAGACTGTTGGACTATGAAGCTACAAGATTGAAGACTTTGTCCCGTGTCCGGATGGGACTCTCCTTTGCGTGGAAGGGAAGCTTGGATATTCGTATATGTAGATTTCCTTCTTTGTAACCGACTCTGTGTAACCCTAGCCCCCTTCGGTGTCTATATAAACTGAAGGGTTTAGTCCGTAGGACAAGAACAATCATAACCATAGGCTAGCTTCTAGGGTTTAGCCTCTACGATCTCGTGGTAGATCAACTCTTGTAATACTCATATCATCAAGATCAATCAAGCAGGAAGTAGGGTATTACCTCCATCGAGAGGGCCCGAACCTGGGTAAACATTGTGTCCCCTGCCTCCTGTTACCATTAGCCTTAGACGCATAGTTCGGGACCCCTACCCGAGATCCGCCGATTTTGACACCGACATTGGTGCTTTCATTGAGAGTTCCACTGTGTCGTCGTGATAAGGTTTGGTGGCTCCTTCAGTCATCTTCAACGATGCAGTCCAGGGGGAGGTTTTCCTCCCCGGACAAATCTTTGTATTCGGTGGCTTCGTACTGTGGGCCAATTCACTTGGCCATTTGGAGCAGATCGATAGCTACGCCCCTGGCCATCAGGTCAGGTTTGGAAGCTTAAACTATACTGCCGATATCCGCGGAGACTTGATCTTCGACGGATTTGAGCCCATGACAAGTGCGCCGAATAGTCACAACGAGCATGACTTTGATCTACCGTCGGACAGTATTCGGGAGATCGCGCTTGCGGTGGCACCGGGAATCAATCCGGAGCAGACCGTGCCCTTTGAGGGCGGGTGGATGGACCCCACCGCTGAGGCCGCACACTCATCGGCGTCTGAGCCGAACACTGATCCCACCTCCTGTGAGGGTGGTGTCATCGGACCCTCGGACTCACCTCCAGCTACAAGATCCGAACCGCGTGCGTCCATGACTATCGAATCGGATTGGGCACCCATCATGGAGTTCACCGCCGCGGATACTTTTCAGCACTCTCCCTTTGGAGATGTGCTAAACTCATTAAGGTATCTTTCCTTGACAAGAGATTCCTGGCCGAACTATGTCCGGCTCGAGTGGGAAGCGGACGACGAAGAAATTCGTTGCCCACCCACCACCCACTTAATAGCCATTGTCAATGACTTAACCGACGTGCTTGACTTCGACTCTGAAGACATTGAAGGTATGGACGATGATGCAGGAGAAGAACAGGAACCACCGCCTATAGGGCGCTGGACTGCTACCTCATCATACGATATTTATATGGTGGACACCCCTAAAGAAAGCAATGGCGATGAGGCATCGGAAGATAACCCCTTGGAGAAGCAATCCAGACACCGGCGTCATCGGCGCCGCTCCAAACCCCGCCATAGCAAAAATAGTGATACCGGCACAAGAAATAACAATCCGAATGGTGCCGAAGACAAGGACAATCCTGCCCATCCAGGCTTCAAGCAAGCCGAACAAGACGATGGGCAAGCTAGCCCTAAAGAACAGGCAACTGATGAAGAATCAGAGGACGATAATTACATGCCTCTCTCCGAAGACGAAGTGAGCCTTGGCGATGAAGACTTCATCGTGCCTGAGGATCCCATCGAGCAGGAGAGCTTCAAACATCGTATTATAGACACTGCAAAAATCCTGAAGAAAAAGCAGCAACAGCTTCAAGTTGATCAAGATCTGCTAACCGACAGATGGACCAAGGTCCTGGCTGCCGAGGAATACAAACTCGAGCGCCCTAGCAAAAGCTACCCAAAGCGCAGGCTGCTACCTCAACTCGAGGAGGAGGCTTTAAAGCCCATGCTACCAGCGCATGATGCGGCCGACCGGCCACCCTGTGGCCGAGAGAAAGCTGTGTACCAGCCCGAAGTCCAGACCAAACCCCGTCGCCAATCAAACGATAATACTAAGGCCCAAGGCTACATGAAGGACATGCGAGATGTATTGGAAAACAAAGCAGGACAGTCAAGATCGATCTACGGATCACGGGGGCGCACCACAAGACGTGACGATGACCGTCACGCCGGATACAATAAACCAAAGTCCAGCCGGGCCAAATACAATAGACCGGATTCATTTGAACTACGTCGGGATGTAGCCCGGCAGAGAGGCGCCGCACACCCCCTATGCTTCACTAATGAAGTTATGGATCACGAATTCCCAGAAGGGTTTAAACCCATGAACATTGAATCATACGATAGTACCACAGACCCCGCGATATGGGTAGATGATTTTTTCCTCCACATTCACATGGCCTGCGGAGATGATCTACACGCCATCAAGTACCTCCCACTAAAACTAAAGGGACCGGCTCGACACTGGCTGAATAGCTTGCCGGCAAACTCCATCGGGAGTTGGGAGAACCTGGCAGACACATCCCTTGACAACTTCCAGGGCACTTACGTGTGACCACCGGATGCAGATGATCTAAGTCACATAACCCAGCAGTCCGGAGAGTCAGCCAGGAAATTTTGGACCCGGTTCCTAACTAAAAAGAATCAAATTGCCGATTGTCCGGATGTCGAAGCCCTAGCGGCCTTTAAGCATAACATCCGTGACGAATGGCTTGCCCGACATCTCGGCCAGGAAAAGCCAAAGTCCATGGCAGCCCTCACAACACTCATGACCCACTTTTGCGCGGGCGAGGATAGCTGGTTGGCTCGTAGCAACAATACATCAAGCAATCCCGGCACATCGAAAGCCAAGGATAGCAACGACAATTCACGGCTCAACAAACACAAGCACCGCAAAAACAGTGATAATGCCGAAGACACGTCAGTTAATGCCGGATTCATCGGCTCCAAGTCCGGTCAGTGGAAGAAACCATTCAACAAAAACAATTCAGGCCCGTCCAGTTTTGACCGCATACTCGACCGTCCATGCCAAATTCATGGCACCCCTGGAACACCAGCCAACCACACCAACAGAGAGTGCTGGGTCTTCAGACAAGCCGGCAGGACAGATGCTAAAAACAAGGGGAAGGGGTCTTAAAGCGATGACAATGAGGAGCCCCGATCACCGAATACAGGAGGACAGAAGAAGTCCCCCCCAGGTGAAAACGGTGAATACGATATACATAAGCCACAGTCCCAATTGGAAACGGGCGCTAAGGGAAGTCTATGAAATCGACCCAAAGCTTAACCCATGGTCCTCTTGTCCGATCATTTTCGATCATAGGGACCACACTACCAATACCCGTCATAGCGGTTTGGCACACTGGTCCTCGACCCCATCATTGACGGATTCCACCTCACACAAGTCATTATGGACGGAGGTAGCAGCCTGAACCTACTATACAAGGATACAGTGCGCAAAATGGGCATCAACCCCTCAAGGATCAAGCCCACAAAAACCACCTTTAAAGGTATTATACCAAGTGTAGAGGCCTGTTGCACAGGCTCAATAACACTGGAAGTGGTCTTCGGATCTCCGGACAATCACCGTACCGAAAACTTAGTCTTCGACATCGTCCCCTTTCGCAATGACCATCAGGCACTGCTCGAACGAACCACGTTCGCTCGGTTCAACGCGGTGCCACATTATGACTACCATAAATTAAAGATGCCCGGTCCATGTGACGTCATCACGGTTAATGGCAGGTCCGAACTCCCCCTCACGGCCAAAGAATCTACCACCGCTCTAACAGCAAGAACAACGGATGGCACCTTCCAGCCGAACCTTGAGTCGACGACCAAGTTCCCGGACACCGTCAAAGGAGTCTGAACTACTACATGGTAGGATAGCCCGGTTCGCCCGGAGCTTAATTAAAAACACTCCGGAAAAAGGTAATACACGCCACATATGGCGGCTCAACCGCCCTGCGACACAAAACAGTTTCTTGCATTTTCTTTGCAGGATCACCTGTACATAGGCCGTGATGGATGGCGTGGAAACAGTTCGAGCGCAGAAGGGAATCTCTAGATATTCCCCTCCATGATCATCTGACTACACCCCGGGTCCGAGCACAATTTCCTCACACCCGGTATCAGCAGGTTCTGCAATCATATTTCCTTTTATCACATCATCTGTACTCATACACATCGGCGTATTACTCAAATACAACATGTGGATTTATGTGATGCTCACCTACTGCTATTTCTTATTTAAAACTCTTTTGTTAAAGGGCGGCTGCTTATCGCGATATGCCTCAATATGCCAGGGGCTTCATCACGCCCATACTACGGCAAAAAAGGTCTGAACACCTTCACGGTAGTTCGGCACCCCGAACTTATAGCATTATATGCATCAGCTCCGAATCATGTCTTGGGTCAATAGTTGGGTTTGCCCGGCTCCTATGTTTTGGTACCTTACGTTCCACTATATCGGCTAAGGTAGCACTGGGAGAACTACTGCGATTGTGTCCCTGTTCTTCCGGACGAGCACATCAGTAGAGAAAGCCAAAAACTGACTGTCATGATGTAGCGAGAGATGGTCAGCTATTCGAGAGATTCTAAAATCTTTAAGGATTTCTTCCGCATAATGCTATAACCAATGCAGCGTGCGATGGATCGGCCCTTTCCAATCAGGCGCTTATAGAGCCCCCCGTGCAGTCTTCCGAACATCAGGGGCTGCGCATACCTTCCTCAGAAAAAAAACTCCTATGGCTAAGTGAGAGCGATAAAGCCCTATAGTCCGATTGCCTGGTTCGTTGTGCTGAACACCTCCTTTAGGGACCCAAAACTGGGATAAAGAGTGCTCAGGTTTATCCCGAACACCCCCGTAATCCCTACGTGGGGGCGGAAGCCGACGACTGGCCAACTCTTAGGGTTATTATATACAACGGCCGCACAGGATGAAAAACTTTCATACGACAAGCAATAAATAATGACCTTGTTCAAATATTACAAAGGAAAAACATGACCGTATTCACGGAAATATAATGTCCTTGGTGCACCGCTCCACCGCAAGGTGGGCCCCTTTCAAGACACCTTCATAATACATTTCGGGCTTGCGGTGCTCCTTCCCCTCCGGCGGTCCTTCGGTCATTAGCTTTTCTGCATCCATATTCCCCCAATGCACCTTTGCGCGGGCGAAGGCCATTCGCGCACCTTCTATGGAGACCGGCCGCTTGATGACTTCGAGTCAAGGGCAGGCACTCACAATCCGCTTCACGACTCGAAGTAACTGCTTGGAATCGGCTCGGCAGGCCACAGCCGGATAATCAAATCCTTCATGGCTAGCTCAGCCGCTTTACGCAGTTCGACCAACTCCTTCAGCTGATCGGAAAACAACACCGGATAATTCGGCGCCAGATACTGTATCCAGAAGAGCTTATCCGCAGTATTTCCCCCTTTGGCTCGGTAGAATTGGGCGGCATCAGATATGCTGCGCGGCAGCTCCGCAAATACCCATGTATACATCAAAACTCAAGTTATCAAATTTGATTTTCTCATCTCAAATACCCGCTTTGTATAGAAAAAGCCTTACTAGCCGCAATCTTCCTAGCCTCCTGAATTTCCTTCAGGGCACCCTGGGTTTCCCTTGGGCATCGCTGACGGCTTGGCGAGCCTGGGAGAGTTCGGACACTTTCCCTGATAAACTCTGCTCCAAGGACTCGCATTTTTCCACGGCCTCCTGAAGCTCCCGCTCAGCTTCAGTAACTCTGGCCTCGTGCTTCTCACGGAGAACCTGCTCTATGGCTGCTTTCTTCTCGGCTTCGGCCACAACCTTCTTCAGGGCCTCAATTTCGGCCGCCGCCCCTAGAGCGCATTATCAAAATATTTTTATCATGCACACTCACCATTTCGTGCTACATAAACAAGGTTTCTGAATACCTTGGTTATCCTCTAGCTGTTTCTTCACTTGGCCAAGTTCTCCTTCGGCCCGCTCCAGACTATGCCTCAGTCCGGATACTTCCGCAGCATGAGAGGCGACAGCCGATACAGACGCCTGCTTAAAAAAAGAGTGATGGATGTCATTAATCGAGTCTCCTTCGAACATATATTTGATCCTCTGTCCTGTGCATTCTTTCACCAAACAGTGTATCATGGGCTGCTATCTATACCATGACACTCTTCCAAACTTCATAAAACATACCTCAAAGCCTCTTATGAGACTGATGCAGGATTCATTCAGTCCACTCTCGGCGAACAGAATCTTCTCAACCACCGCACCCATAAGGGCACGGTGTTCATCAACAATGGAGGCACCCTTCAGTGCCGCTAATAAAGTATCTGTCACCCCTGGTTGGACAGAGGTGGCCGGTGGAGCATACATACCTTCTCCAGCTGACGGAGGCCGCTCGTCTGACTCGGGGACCTTATGGGACTCTAGAATCTTGTTCGGCTGAAGGCCGGATTCAATGTGACCCCCGCCGTCGACGTCCATGGGAGCTCTCTCTCCCGCGTGTCCGGCCCTTGAAGTCTGGCCTCCCGGCGCCATCTTCGCAATCTTTTCCCCCTCCCGTGACCTGTGCCCTTCTGGGACAAAGCCTCAGTTTCATCCTGATGTTTGGGGGAGGGGGCTTTCGGGGGTGTCCCACTCTCCATTGCATCCGAACCCAGAAAATCCTCTGACGAGGATTGTTCGGCACGGGCCCTCGCCGGACTAAAAAAGTACGGCACAGATTAAAATATCACGCCGTGGCAATTCTGGGCACATGAGTGTGTTCGGATTTTATACTCACGAGTTCACTCGGGGCTCGGCCCTGGGATCCCACTCCGGGCTGCTATCGGCGCGACGGTGGACTCTTCTTGAAGAGGAGTTTTTCCCCTCTTAGGCGAATCGGCCTCCAAGGAGATGGAGGCCATTCTTTTCTTCTTTCCCCCCGCGGGGGATTCGTCGTCCTCCTCCTCCTCCCCATCCTCTTCGGAGGAAGAATGGGCATCGAAGTCTTCGGATTTTGTGTCCGGGGCACCACGGCGATGGAGGCCGCCCCTGGTCTTCTTGGCCTCCTTTTCGGCCTTCTTCTTCGGCGCTTTATATGGCGCCGTGATACATCTCCAACGTATCTATAATTTATGAAGCATTCATGCTATTTTATTATCTATTTTGAATGATTACGGGCTTTATTATACACTTTTATATTACTTTTGGGACTAACCTATTAACCGGAGGCCCAACCCATATTGCTGTTTTATTGCCTGTTTCAGTATTTCGAAGAAAATGAATATCAAACGGGGTCCAAACGGAATGAAACCTTCGGGAGCGTGATTTTTAGGAAGAATATGATCCGGGAGACTTGGAGTGCAAGCCAGGGGATCATCGAGGGAGCCACGAGACAAGGGGGCGCGCCCAACCCCCTGGGCGCACCCTACCCTATCGTGGGCCCCTCGAGGCTCCCCCGACCGACTTCTTTTGCCTATATAAGCCTACATACCCTAAAACATCGAATATCAAGATAGATCGGGAGTTCCGCCGCCACAAGCCTCTGTAGCCACCAAAAACCTCTCGGGAGCCTGTTCCGGCACCCTGCCAGAGGGGGAACCCATACCGGCGCTCTCCATGACAAGGAGGGAGTAGTTCACCCTCGGGGCTGAGGGTATGTACCAGTAGCTATGTGTTTGATCTCTCTCTCTCTCTCTCTCTCTCTCTCGTGTTCTCTCTATGGCACGATCTCGAGCTTTGCTATTATAGTTGGATCTTATGATGTTTCTCCCCCTCTACTCTCTTGTGATGAATTGAGTTTTCCCTTTGAAGTTATCTTATCGGATTGAGTCTTTAAGGATTTGAGAACACTTGACGTATGTCTTGCCATGCTTATCTGTGGTGACAATGGGATATTATGTGCCACTTGATGTACGATTTGGTGACCAACTTGCGGGTTCTGCCCATGAACCTATGCATAGGGGTTAGCACACGTTTTCATCTTGACTCTCCTGTAGAAACTTTGGGGCACTCTTTGAAGTACTTTGTGTTGGTTGAATAGATGAATTTGAGATTGTGTGATGCATATCGTATAATCATGCCCACGGATACTTGAGGTGACAATGGAGTATCTAGGTGACATTAGGGTTTTGGTTGATTTGTGTCTTAAGGTGTTATTCTAGTACGAACTCTTGAATAGATTGATCCGAAAGGAGAACTTTGAGGTGGTTTCGTACCCTACCATAATCTCTTCATTTGTTCTCGCTATTAGTGGCTTTGGAGTGACTCTTTGTTGCATGTTGAGGGATTGTTATATGATCTATATATGTTATTATTGTTGAGAGAAGTTGCACTAGTGAAAGTATGAACCCTATGCCTTGTTTCCTATCATTGCAATACTGTTTACGCTCACTTTTATCATTAGTTACCTTGCTGTTTTTATTATTTCAGATTACAAAAACCTTTATCTACCATCCATATTGCACTTGTATCACCATCTTTTCGCCAAACTAGTGCACCTATACAATTTACCATTGTATTGGGTGTGTTGGGGACACAAGAGACTCTTTGTTATTTGGTTGCAGGGTTGTTTGAGAGAGACCATCTTCATCCTACGCCTCCCACGGATTGATAAACCTTAGGTCATCCACTTGAGGGAAATTTGCTACTGTCCTACAAATATGTGCACTTGCAGGCCCAACAACGTCTACAAGAAGAAGGTTGTGTAGTAGACATCAAGATCTTTTCTGGCGCCGTTGCCGGGGAGGTGAGTGCTTGAAGGTATATCTTTAGATCTTGCAATCAAATCTTTTTGTTTCTTGTTTTATCACTAGTTTAGTTTATAAAAGAAAACTACAAAAAAATGGAGTTAAGTTTTTCTCATACACTTCGTCTTTTTAATATCTTTAGTGAGTTTGATGAAAAGGAAAATTGTGCTCAAGTGCTAGAAGAAGAAATCTATAGAATGTTTGATACTAAATCTTTGAATGATGAGCATGCAATGTTGTTAGTATGAGTTCCTTGAATATCCATGATGCTAATGATATGCAAAGCCACAAGCTTGGGGAAGCTATGTTTGATGAAGATGGTATTTTTTGTCCCCCAAGTTTTGATGACAATATTTATTATGTTGAAATCATGCCTCCTATTTATGATGATTATATTTATGAAAGTGGATTTGGAAGAGTGTCAACTTTATTTAGTGATGACTCCACTATTTCGGAAGAGGTTCCAATTGATTATGAGAACAAAGTTGCTATCTATGATGATTATTATGATGACTTGTATGCTATTAGGAATAATGATAACCATAAAACTTGTCATCATGATTTTAGTTTTCAATTGGATTATGCCTCACATGATAATTCTTTTGTTGAATCTTATAATATTTATGAAAGTGGATTTGGAGAGGTCATGACTTTATTTAGTGATGAATCCACTATTTTGGAAGAGGTTTCAATTGATTATGATGAGAACAAAGTTGCTACTTATGATGATTATTGTGATGAAACTTATGCTATAAAAAGTAGTGATGATTATATTTATAAAACTTGTCATGATTATGATTACCATTTTTCTCAACATTACTCTTTTAACATGGAAACAATTTATAGTATTCGAGTCTCTTATGATACTCCCGCTATTCTGAATGAGAAGAATTTTGCTTATGTGGAGAGTAATAAAAATTCTATGCTTGTAGATCATGAAAAGAATGCTTTATGTGATGGTTATATTGTTGAATTCATTCATGATGCTACTGAAAATTATTATGAGGGAGGAACATATGCTTGTAGGAATTGCAATAATATCAAGTTTCCTCTCTATGTGCTTAAAATCTTGAAGCTATACTTGTGTTACCTTCCTATGCTAGTTGATTATTGTTCCCATAAGTTGTTTGCTCACAAAATCCCTATGCATAGGAAGTGGGTTAGACTTAAATGTGCTAGTCATATGCTTCATGATGCTCCTGTTATGTTTCAATTCTTATCTTTTATGTGAGCATCATTGTCATCATCATGCCTAGCTAGAAAGGCGTTAAAGAAAAGCGCTTGTTGGGAGACAAACCAATATTTTCCTTTAATGTTTTTGTGTGTCCACATTATTATGCTACTGTAGTAATCATGTTTTATAGCTTTTGTTTCAATAAAGTGCCAAGTAAGACCTTTAGGGTAGCTTACGGTGATAGTTGTGTTGATCCTGCTGAAAATCAGAAACTTTTGCACCCAGTAAATTAGTTTTGTTAATTCACAGAAAAGTGCTTCTGATCTTATTCTTTTTTATCTGGATTGGTACACAAATTTCTTAGGACTTCCTAAGTTGGTAGGATTTTTGGAGGTCCATAAGTGTACGTTTGATACAGATTACTACAGACTGTTCTGTTTTTGACAGTTTCTGTTTTCTATGTGTTGTTTGCTTATTTTGATGAATCTATGAGTAGTATCATAGGGTATGAACCATAGATAAGTTGGAATACAGTAGATATTACACCAATATGAATTTAGAATGATTTCATTACAGTACCTAAGTGGTGGTTTTATTTTCTTATACTAACGGAGCTTACGAGTTTTCTGTTGAGTTTTGTGTTGTGGAGTTTTCAAGTTTTGGGTAAAGATTCGATGGACTATGGAATAAGGAGTGGCAAGAGCCTAATCTTGGGGATGCCCAAGGCACCCCAAGATAATATTCAAGAATAGCCAAAAGCCTAAGCTTGGGGATGCCCCGGATGGCATCCCCTCTTTCGTCTTCGTTCATCGGTAACTTTACTTGGAGCTATATTTTTATTCACCACATGATATGTGTTTTGCTTGGAGCGTCATTTTCTTTTGTTAGTATTTGTTTTCTGTTATTTGGAATAATGTTTTGCATATTTAGTTTCAATAAAAATGTCAAGGATAGCCTTTACCATGCTTATTTAGCTAGTATACATGTTGCTGTTTGAAAACAGAAAGTTTACCGCTGTTGAAAAATTTCCCTAGAAAAGTCAGAGAACGATATAATGATGAAACCTTTTGCATAATGAGCTCTGACAAATTTAATACAGTGGGAATTTTTTCTCATAATTTTTGGAGTTATGGAAGTATTGATAATCTTGCATTCTTTACAGACTGTACTGTTTTGGCAGATTGCTGTTATGATTGCATTGTTTGCATATGTTTGTTTGTTTAATGATTCTATTTGAGGATAGGAGTGTTAAATATGCAGAGGCATTTAGTATGAAATGTTGAATAATAATTTTAGTGATTTGTTACAGTAGAAAATGATAAGGTTTTGCATTGGTTTGTACTAACCTATCTCACGAGTTCTTGTTGAGTTTGTTGTGGATGAAGCTTTTGATAAAAAGAGAAACCATGATATGAGAGGAATTAAGGAGACACAAAAGTTCAAGCTTGGGGATTCCCAAGGCACCCCAAGATAATATTCCAAGAAGTCTCAAGCATCTAAGCTTGGGGATGCCCCGTAGGCATCCCACCTTTCTTCTTCAACAACTATCGGTTAGTATCGGTTGAGCCTAAGTTTTTGTTTCTTCACATGAGTTGTGCTATCCTTGCAATGTCATTTTATTTTGTTTTGCTTGCTGTTTGAATACAATACCAAGATCTGAAATTCCTTAATGTTAGAGAGTCTTCACATAGTTGCACAATTATTTATCTACTCATTGATCTTCACTTATATCTTTTTGGAGTAGTTTGTCATTTACTCGTGTGCTTCACTTATATCCTATGAGTAAATGGCTGAATGAGTTGAATGTCATAAATCTGAAATTATATATGTTTCATTTGCTTATCCCATGGGGAGTAATGACTTCACATCTAAGAAGTAGAGGTTGTAAATTTATTGAAGGTTAGCAAGCATTGTATTGGTCATTTGAACAATTCATGAAAGAATATTGAAGGAAGAGAGATTCCACATATAAATACACTATCCTAGACATATTTTATAATTGGGAGCACTCATTTAGTATGACATGCTAAAGAGTTGATGTTGGACAAGGAAGAAAACGTAATGGGTTATGTTTTCGCACATCTCAGTTAAAGTATATTGTCATGGATCATTCAAACATGTTGAGCTTGCCTTTCCCCCTCATGCTAGCCAAAATTCCTTGCACCAAGTAGAGATACTACTTGTGCTTCAAAATATCCTTAAACCCAGTTTTGCCATGAGAGTCCACCATACTTACCTATGGATTGAGTAAGATCCTTCAAGTAAGTTGTCATCGGTGCAAGCAATAAAAATTGCTCTCTAAATATGTATGATCTTTTGGTGTGAAGAAAATAGCTTTATACGATCTTGTTATGGAAGCAATAAAAGCGACGGACTTCATAATAAAGGTCCATATACAAGTGGCAATATAAACTAACATTCATTCGCATTAAGATCTTGTGCATCCAACCCTAAAAGCGCATGACAACCTCTGCTTCCCTCTGCGAAGGGCCTATCTTTTAATTTATGTCTTTTACTTTATGCAAGAGTCAAGGTGATCTTCACCTTTCCCTTTTTCATTTTATCCTTTGGCAAGCACCTCGTGTTGGGAAGATCCTGATATATATATATATATATATATCCAATTGGAGGTAAGTTAGCATGAACTATTATTGTTGACATCACCCAAAGGTGAATACGTTGGGAGGCAACACTATAAGCCCCTATCTTTCTCAGTGTCCGATTGAAACTCCATAACCATTAGTATTGCGTGAGTGTTAGCAATTATAGAAGACTATATGATAGTTGAGTATGTGGAGTTTGCTATTCCTGAAAATAAAATGAATTGCAATTGTTTGATGACTGAGAATGAAGTTTGCTAGTTTTTAAGAAAGTTTATGGTCTATGCTTTGACATGTGAATTTCTTGTTACTTTATCGTGAGAAGTTTTATGAGATGAACTATTGTCATGACATATTATCATGCTAGAAAAGGTGATTGAAATTATCATTGATCAAACTTGTGCACCTTCTAGCATTCACACTTCATAAATTCTTTCTTTTATCATTTACCTACTCGAGGACGAGTAGGAATTAAGCTTGGGGATGCTAACACGTCTCCAATGTATCTATAATTTATGAAGCATTCATGCTATTTTATTATCTGTTTTGAATGATTACGGGCTTTATTATACACTTTTATATTACTTTTGGGACTAACCTATTAACCGGAGGCCCGGCCCATATTGCTGTTTTATTGCCTGTTTCAATATTTCGAAGAAAAGGAATATCAAACGGAGTCCAAACGGAATGACACCTTCGGGAGCATGATTTTTAGGAAGAATATGATCCGGGAGACTTGGAGTGCAAGCCAGGGGATCATCGAGGGAGACACAAGACAGGGGGCACGCCCACCCCCCTTGGTCGCGCCCTACCCTCTCGTGGGCCCCTCGGGGCTCCCCCGACCGACTTCTTTCGCCTATATAAACCTACTTACCCTAAAACATCGAATATCAAGATAGATCAGGAGTTCCGCCGTCGCAAGCCTCTGTAGCCACCAAAAACCTCTCGGGAGCCCGTTCCGGCACCCTGCCTGAGGGGGCACCCATCACCGGTGGCCATCTTCATCATCCCGGCGCTCTCCATGAGGAGGAGGGAGTAGTTCACCCTCAGGGCTGAGGGTATGTACCAGTAGCTATGTGTTTGATCTCTCTCTCTCTCTCTCTCTCTCTCTCTCGTTTTCTCTCTATGGCACGATCTTGATGTATCGCGAGCTTTGCTATTATAGTTGGATCTTATGATGTTTCTCCCCCCCTCTACTCTCTTGTGATGAATTGAGTTTTCCCTTTGAAGTTATCTTATCGGATTGAGTCTTTAAGGATCTGAGAACACTTGATGTATGTCTTGTCGTGCTTATCTGTGGTGACAATGGGATATCATGTGCCACTTGATGTAAGTTTTGGTGACCAACTTGCGGGTTCCGCCCATGAACCTATGCATAGGGGTTGGCACACGTTTTTGTCTTCACTCTCCGGTAGAAACTTTGGGGCACTCTTTGAAGTACTTTGTGTTGGTTGAATAGATGAATCTGAGATTGTGTGATGCATATCGTATAATCATGCCCACGGATACTTGAGGTGACAATGGAGTATCTAGGTGACATTAGGGTTTTGGTTGATTTGTGTCTTAAGGTGTTATTCTAGTACGAACTCTTGAATAGATTGATCCAAAAGAATAACTTTGAGGTGGTTTCGTACCCTACCATAATCTATTCGTTTGTTCTCCGCTATTAGTGGCTTTGGAGTGACTCTTTGTTGCATGTTGAGGGATTGTTATATGATCTATCTATGTTATTATTGTTGAGAGAAGTTGCACTAGTGAAAGTATGAACCCTATGCCTTGTTTCCTATCATTGCAATACCGTTTACGCTCACTTTTATCATTATTTACCTTGCTATTTTTATTATTTCAGATTACAAAAACCTTTATCTACCATCCATATTGCACTTCTATCACCATCTCTTCGCCGAACTAGTGCACCTATACAATTTACCATTGTATTGGGTGTGTTGGGGACACAAGGGACTCTTTGTTATTTGGTTGCAGGGTTGTTTGAGAGAGACCATCTTCATCCTATGCCTCCCGCGGATTGATAAACCTTAGGTCATCCACTTGAGGGAAATTTGCTACTGTCCTACAAACCTGTGCACTTGCAGGCCCAACAAAGTCTACAAGAAGAAGGTTGTGTAGTAGACATCACGCCGGGACCAACATCTTCATCAGAAGTGGGCCGGCCGGTTCTTCTAGCAGAGGGGCTGGACAGTAGATCTGCCCCGCCTTCTTTGCCCAGCCCTAGGAAAATGATGGGAAATACGTTAAGTATTTTCATGAGGATGTACAGATAGAACGCATGAATTGTCAAACATTCAGTTGCTTACCGAACTTGCGGAGCGGGACAGTTGGTACCCACGGTCCTCGGTGGAGTCCGGCCACGGTTTGCCGGACTTGAAAAGCACCTTCCAGATGTCCTTGTGCGTAGAGCCAAAGAGCTCTAGCAGGGTCTGGTGCTTGGCCGGGTCAAACTCCCATAGATTGCAAGCTAGGTGTTGACATGGTAGAATCCGGCGAACCAACATCACTTGTACTATATTGACGAGCTTGACGCTCTTGTCTTCCATGTCTTGCACGCGCATCTGGAGCTCTGATAGCTCTTCAGACGAAGCCCAGCTCAGGCCCTTCTCGTGCTAGGACGTAAGTTGCAGGGGGGCACCGGATCAAAATTCCAGAATGGTGGTCCACTCCTTGCCACACGGCTCGGTGATGTAGAACCACTGCTGCTGCCACTCCTTGACGGAATCATTGAAAGTCCCTGTCAGCCATGTAACATTAGGCATCTTGCTCACCATGGCGCCTCCGCATTCGGCATGCTCGCAGCTCACTACCTTGGGATTTATATTAAAAACCTTTAGCCATAAGCCAAAGTGCGGCGGGACGCGGAGAAAGGCCTCGCACATGATGATGAATGTCGAGATGTTGAGGAAAGAATTGGGAGATAAATCATGGAAATCAATCCCATAATAGTGCATGATGCTGCGAAGAAATGGGTGGAGGGGAAACCCTAGCCCACGGACAAAATGAGTGAGGAATACCACCTTCTCGTAGGGTTCCGGAGTGGGGATGATCTGTCCCGCCGTCGGGAGGCGGTGGCTAATTCTCTTGGCCAGATACCCGCCGCCGAAGATTGTTGATGTCCTTCTCCCGGACGGTAGAGGCCATCCACTTGCCTCTTGCTCCAGATCCGGACATCTTCGGGAAGCCTTCTTGGGCGGAGGAGAGGAGCACTTGGGCACTAGGGATCGAGCGGAAAGGAATGGATGAGTAGAGAAGGGCGTGGGTGAAAAGGGAAGTTCTTATCCCCTTATAAAGGCAGCAAAAATCCTGCGCCTCCCCATTTGCCCGTTAAAATCGCTTATTCCCCAAACGCTACATTTGATGGCACGGTTGGGTTACCCATGTCTGTATTGATGAGGATCCCATGATAAGGGGACACGATCTTTGCTTCGACAAGACGTGCCGACAAAGCCGCTTCGCAATATGTGCGATGGCTGGTTGTGAAAAACAGTTCGAATAATGACCGGACCGTTGTGTGATG
Source organism: Triticum aestivum (assembly GCF_018294505.1). Taxonomy (NCBI): domain Eukaryota; kingdom Viridiplantae; phylum Streptophyta; class Magnoliopsida; order Poales; family Poaceae; genus Triticum; species Triticum aestivum. Next base: position 145,159,643 of record NC_057798.1, read on the forward strand.
TCATAAAAAAGTTGTTAGCAGAATAGATTTGTGGAATATTGTACTCTCTACGATGGAATGTGGAATTTGTTTTGCAGAGCCGGACACGATCCTGGCGTTCTAAATCTTCTATGGAGTATTCGGAGAAGGAACCCACCTTGCAATGCCGAAGACAATTTGCGCGCCGGACTCATCGTCATTGAAGCCTGGTTCAGGGGCTACTGAGGGAGTCCTGGATTAAGGGGTCCTCAGACAGCCGTACTATATACTTTGGCCGGACTGTTGGACTATGAAGATACAAGATTGAAGACTTCGTCCCGTGTCCGGATGAGACTCTCCTTTGCGAGGAAGGCAAGCTTGGATATTCTGATATGTAGATTTCCTTCTCTGTAACCGACTCTGTGTAACCCTAGCCCCCTCCGATGTCTATATAAACTGGAGGGTTTAGTCCATAGGACAAGAACAATCATAACCATAGGCTAGCTTCTAGGGTTTAGCCTCTATGATCTCGTGGTAGATCAACTCTTGTAATACTCATATCATCAAGATCAATCAAGCAGGAAGTAGGGTATTACCTCCATCGAGAGGGCCCGAACCTGGGTAAAACATCGTGTCCCCTGCCTCCTGTTACCACTAGCCTTAGACGGACAGTTCGGGACCCCCTACCCGAGATCCGCCGATTTTGACACCGACAGTAGGTAGGTATGGTGCCTGTTTTGAGGAAGGTATATGGTGGGTTTATGGTACCGGCGAGAGTTGAGCGGCACAAGAGAGGCTAGCAATGGTGGAAGGGTGAGAGTGTGTATAATCCATGGACTCAACATTAGTCATAAAGAACTCACATACTTATTGCAAAAATCTACAAGTCATCAAAACAAAGTACTACACGCATGCTCCTAGGGGAAGGGTTGGTAGGAGTTAACCATCGCGCGATCCCGACCTCCACACATAAGAAAGACAATCAATAAATAAATCATGCTGCAACTTCATCACATAACGGTTCACCATACGTGCATGATACGGGAATCATAAACTTTAACACATGTATCTCTCAAATTCACAACTACTCCACTAGCATGACTCTAATATCACCATCTTCATATCTCAAAACAATCATAAAGAATCAAACTTCTCATAGTATTCAATGCACTTTATATGAAAGTTTGTATTATACCCATCTTGGATGCCCATCATATTAGGACTAATTTCATAACCAAAGCAAATTACCATCCTGTTCTAAAAGACTCTGAAAATAATATAAGCGAAGCATGAGAGTTCATTAATTTCTTCAAAATAAAACCACCGTCGTGCTCTAAAAAGATATAAGTGAAGCACTAGAGCAAATGACAAACTACTCCACAAGATATAAGTGAAGATCAATGAGTAGTCAAATAATTGTGCAACTATGTGAAGACTCTCTAACATTTAAGAATTTCAGATCTTGGTATTTTATTCAAACAGCAAGCAAAACAAAATGACGCTCCAAGCAAAACACATATCATGTGGTGAATAAAAATATAGCTCCAAGTAAAGTTACTGACGAACGAAGGCGAAAGAGGGGATGCCATCCGGGGCATCCCCAAGCTTAGGCTCTTGGTTGTCCTTGAATATTACCTTGGGGTGCCTTGGGCATCCCCAAGCTTAGGCTCTTGCCACTCCTTATTCTGTAGTCCATCGAATCTTTACCCAAAACTTGAAAACTTCACAACACAAAACTCAACAGAAAACTCGTAAGCTCCGTTAGTATAAGAAAATAAATCACCACTTAGGTACTCTTGTGAACTCATTCTAAATTCATATTGGTGTAATATCTACTGTATTCCAACTTCTCTATGGTTCATACCCTCCGATACTAGCATAAGAAGGCAAAACAAGCATAACTTCAAGATTTTAAGCACATAGAGAGGAAACTTGATATTATTGCAATTCCTACAAGCATATGTTCCTCCCTCATAATAATTTTCAGTAGAATCATGAATGAATTCAACAATATAACCATCACATAAAGCATTCTTTTCATGATCTACAAGCATAAAAATTTTATTACTCTCCACATAAGCAAAATTCTTCTCATTTGGAATAGCGGGAGTATCATAAGAGACTCGAATACTATAAATTGTTTCCATGTTAAAAGAGTAATGTTCAGAAAAAGGGTAATCATAATCATGAAAAGTTTTATAAATATAATCATCACTACTTTTTATAGCATAAGTTTCATCACAATAATCATCATAAGTAGCAACTTTGTTCTCATCATAATCAATTGAAACCTCTTCCAAAATAGTGGATTCATCTCTAAATAAAGTCATGACCTCTCCAAATCCACTTTCATAAATATTATAAGATTCAACACCCTCCAAAATAGTGGGATCATTACTTCCTAAAGTTGACACTCTTCCAAACCCACTTTCATCAATATAACCATCATAAATAGGAGGCATGCTATCATCATAATAAATTTGCACATCAAAACTTGGGAGGCTAAAAATATCATCTTCATTAAACATAGCATCCCCAAGCTTGGGACAAACATTAATTGCAGCAAATATATTCTCAATCATGTCGTTCTCATCAAACATAGAATCCCCAAGCTTGGGTTTTTTCCTATCATAAGCATAATCACTCTCATCATTAATAGTATGGATAACACCAATAGTATAGCAATTATCATCATCAGAATGAGTAATAGGAGAAACATCATTTGGGAGGGATACCTTTCTACCTTTGCTTCTCCGTCTTTTCTTTTTCTTCTTCACATCATGTGTGGGCTTAACCCTCTTTTTTGAGCTCCTTATTAATGAGATTGGTTGAATAGAAAGCTCCTCCTCGTTACCTGATTCATCATAAGAAATAATTGGAGGATATTGGGAAGTCTCTTCCCTTTCATTAGTATTCTCTTAATCTTCTATTTGCTTTCTTTTCTTTATGTAATTGGCAACATAAGGGTTTTCAATGCAATTCACCGCACAATACATAAAAATTTCTTCTAGATTAAAATCAAGAACTTTATCAAGGACAAATTCTGGCATATCTTTAGTTATACGTTTTATTTCTTCATAACCCAAAAGCAAACTAAGTTCATTATGATGTGCAAGGGAAATCAAGTCATCATAGTTTTTGGACACGATACAATCATGAAACAATTTGCATTGGGGATTTAAATGATCACGTTCATTGCAAAGCTCACAAGGATGGCAAAGAAATTTTAAATTTTCAGCACAAGCATCTAGCCTTTCTTGCAACCATTTAGTTTCTAAATACTTATGCCTCTTGCAAAATCTATCTTCCCTATTTGGTGTGTACTTGCAAACTCTAGGCACTCCACAGAAATTGACATGCTTATAAGAGACGTTTTCATCATGACTAGTGCAATCATCATTAGTACCATGGATATTCAAAGAGTTCATACTGACAACATTGCAATCATGCTCCTCATTCAAAGATTTAGTGCCAAACATTTTATAGACTTCTTATTCTAGCACTTGAGCATAATTTTCCTTTCCATCATTCTCACGAAAGATATTAAAAACATGAAGCGTATGAGGCAAACTCAATTCCACTTTTTTGTAGTTTTCTTTTATAGATTAAACTAGTGATAAAACAAGAAACTAAAAGACTCGATTGCAAGATCTAAAGATATACCTTCAAGCACTCACCTCCCCAGCCACGGCGCCAGAAAAGAGCTAGATGTCTACTACACAACCTTCTTCTTGTAGACATTGTTGGGCCTCTGAGTGCAGAGGTTTGTAGGACAGTAGCAAATTTCCCTCAAGTGGATGACCTAAGGTTTATCAATCCGTGGTAGGCGTAGGATGAAGATGGTCTCTCTCAAACAACTCTGCAACCAAATAACAAAGAGTCTCTTGTGTCCCCAACACACCCAATACAATGGCAAATTGTATAGGTGCACTAGATCGACGAAGAGATGGTGATACAAGTGCAATATGGATGGTAGATATAGGTTTTTGTAATATGATAATATAAAAACAGCAAGGTAACTAATGATAAAAGTGAGCACAAACGGTATGGCAATGCTTCGAAACAAGGCCTAGGGTTCATACTTTCACTAGTGCAAGTTCTCTCAATAATAATAACATAATTGGATCATATAACTGTTGGAAATATGCCCTAGAGGCAATAATAAAATGGTTATTATTATATTTCCTTGTTCATGATAATTGTCTATTATTCATGCTGTAATTGTGTTATCCGGAAATCGTAATACATGTGTGAATACTGTTGCGAAACGTATTAATTTCAAAAAAAATCCTCCGCACACGCAAGAAGGGGAGTGTATCTTCATACCCTTGACGATCACTAAGCGCAAGCGTTTATCAACGCGGTTGATGTAGTCGTACGTCTTCACGATCCGACCGATCCAAGTACCGGACGCACGGCACCTCTGAGTTCTGCACACGTTCAGCTCGATGACATCCTCGCCTTCTCGATCCAGCAAGACGGGCGAAGTAGTAGATGAGTTCCGGCAGCACGACGGTGTGGTGACGGTGTTGGTGAAGAACAATCTCCGCAGGGCTTCGCCTAAGCACTACGGAAACTATGACGGCGGATAAACCAGAGGGGACGGGGTTGCCGGCACACGGCTTGGTGTTTCTTGATGTCCCTTTGGTGCTAGCCCTGCCCCTCTATTTATATGTTGAGCCTTGGGGTCGAAACTTGGAGTAAAAGCCTCCACAAAGTCGGTTTCACCCGAAATCCTTCTCGGACTCCAGGGCCAGACGCCAGGGTTCCCGGCGTCTGGACCCAGACGCCAGGGACCCTGGCGTCTGGCCCCTGGACTCTGCAAAACTTCCTTTTGTGCTTTCCAAAAACCTTGTGGGCTTTCCCCTTGGGCCCAAATAACGTGTTCTCGTACACAAACATTTCGGGAAACATCCGGAACCCCTTCCGGTGAATTCCGGAACCCTTCCGGAGGTCAAACACTATTATCCCATATATCAAACTTTATCTCCGGACCATTTTGGAGTTCCTCGTCATGTCCATGATCTCATCCGAATTCGGTTACCAACATGCATAACTCATATAATACTATATCATCAATGAAACGTTAAGCGTGCAGACCCTACGGGTTCGAGAACTATGTAGACATGACCGAGACACGTTTCCGGTCAATAACCAATAGCGGGACCTGGATGCCCATATTGGCTCCCACATATTCTACGAAGATCTTTATCGGTCAAACCGCATAACAACATACGTTGTTCCCTTTGTCATCGGTATGTTACTTGCCCGAGATTCGATCGTCGGTATCCAATACCTAGTTCAATCTCGTTACCGGCAAGTCTCTTTACTCGTTACGTAATGCATCATTCCACAACTAGCTCATTAGCTACATTGCTCGCAAGGCTTATAGTGAGATGCATTACCGAGAGGGCCCAGAGATACCTCTCCGACAATCGGAGTGACAAAACCTAATCTCGAAATACGCCAACCCAACATGTACCTTCGGAGACACCTGTAGAGCTCCTTTATAATCACCCAATTACGTTGTGAAGTTTGGTAGCACACAAAGTGTTCCTCCGGTAAACGGGAGTTGCATAATCTCATAGTTACAGGAACATGTATAAGTCATGAAGAAAGCAATAGCAACATACTAAACGATCAAGTGCTAGGCTAACGGAATGGGTCATGTCAATCACATCATTCTCCTAATGATGTGATCCCATTAGTCAAATGACAACACATGTCTATGGTTAGGAAACATAACCATCTTTGATTAATGAGCTAGTCAAGTAGAGGCATAATAGTGATGTTATGTTTGTCTGTGTATTCACACATGTATCATGTTTCCGGTTAATACAATTCTAGCATGAATAATAAACATTTATCATGATATGAGGAAATAAATAATAACTTTATTATTGCCTCTAGGGCATATTTCCTTCAGTCTCCCACTTGCACTAGAGTCAATAATCTGGATTACACAGTAATGATTCTAACACCCATGGAGTCTTGGTGCTGATCATGTTTTGCTCGTGGAAGAGGCTTAGTCAACGGGTCTGCAACATTCAGATCCGTATGTATCTTGCAAATCTCTATGTCTCCCACCTGGACTTGGTCCCGGATGGAATTGAAGCGTCTCTTGATATGCTTGGTCCTCTTGTGAAATCTGGATTCCTTTGCCAAGGCAATTGCACCAGTATTGTCACAGAAGATCTTCATTGGTCCTGATGCACTAGGTATGACACCTAGATCGGAAATGAACTCCTTCATCCAGACTCCTTCATTTGCTGCTTCCGAAGCAGCTATGTACTCCGCTTCACATGTAGATCCCACTACGACGCTTTGTTTAGAACTGCACCAACTTACAGCTCCACCGTTTAATAAAAATACGTATCCAGTTTGCGATTTAGAATCATCCGGATCAGTGTCAAAGCTTGCATCGACGTAAACCATTTATGACTAGCTCTTTGTCACCTCCATATACGAGAAACATATCCTTAGTCCTTTTCAGGTATTTCAGGATGTTCTTGACCGCTGTCCAGTGATCCACTCCTGGATTACTTTGGTACTGCCCTACTAAGCTTATTGCTAAGCATACGTTAGGTCTGGTACACAGCATTGCATACATGATAGAGCCTATGGCTAAAGCATAGGGAACATCTTTCATTTTCTCTCTATCTTCTGCTATGGTCGGGCATTGAGTCTGACTCAACTTCACACCTTGTAATACAGGCAAGAACCCTTTCTTCGCCTGATCCATTTTGAACTTTTTCAAAACTTTATCAAGGTATGTGCTTTGTGAAAGTCCTATTAAGCGTCTTGATCTATCTCTATAAATCTTGATGCCCAATATGTAAGCAGCTTCACTGAGGTCTTTCATAGAAAACTTTTATTCAAGTATCGCTTTATGCTATCCAGAAATTCTATATCATTTCCAATTAATAATATGTCATCTACATATAATATCAGAAATGCTACAGAGCTGCCACTCACTTTCTTATAAATACAGGCTTCTCCAAAAGTCTGTATAAAACCATATGCTTTGATCACACTATCAAAGCGTTTATTCCAACTCCGAGATTCTTGCACCAGTCCATAAATGGATTGCTGGAGCTTGCACACTTTGTTAGCACCTTTTGGATCAACAAAACCTTCTGGTTGCATCATATACAACTCTTCTTCCAGAAATCCATTCAAGAATGCAGTTTTGACATCCATTTGCCAAATTTCATAATCATAAAATGCGGCAATTGCTAACATGATTCGGACAGACTTAAGCATCGCTACGGGTGAGAAAGACTCATCGTAGTCAACCCCTTGAACTTGTCAAAAACCTTTTGCAACAAGTCGAGCTTTATAGACAGTTACATTACCATCAGCGTCAGTCTTCTTCTTAAAGATCCATTTATTCTCAATGGCTTGCCGATCATCGGGCAAGTCAACCAAAGTCCATACTTTGTTCTCATACATGGATCCCATCTCAGATTTCATGGCTTCCAGCCATTTTGCGGAATCTGGGCTCATCATCGCTTCCTCATAGTTCGTAGGTTCGTCATGGTCAAGTAACATGACTTCCAGAATAGGATTACCGTACCACTCTGGTGCGGATCTTACTCTGGTAGACCTACGAGGTTCAGTAGAAACTTGATCTAAAGTTTCATGATCAATATCATTAGCTTCCTCGCTAATTGGTGTAGTTGTCACAGGAACCGGTTCTTGTGATGAACTACTTTCCAATAAGGGAGTAGGTACAGTTACCTCATCAAGTTCTACTTTCCTCCCACTCACTTCTTTCGAGAGAAACTCCTTCTCTAGAAAGGATCCGAATTTAGCAACGAAAATCTTGCCCTCAGATCTGTGATAGAAGGTGTACCCAACAGTCTCTTTTGGGTATCCTATGAAGACACATTTCTCCGATTTGGGTTCGAGCTTATCTGGTTGAAGTTTCTTCACATAGGCATCGCAGCCCCAAACTTTAAGAAACGACAACTTTGGTTTCTTGCCAAACCACAGTTCATGAGGCGTCATCTCAACGGATGTCAGGACCCCGACTCAATGCCACATCGATCTAGCATGTAACACCTCATATCACTTTGCGGCCTCACGCACGGTATTCCCACGGGTGTCGCCTTACCTTAGCCCGGGACCGTTTGCGCCTTTTGGCACACGTATATGACAGTGTCGCTAGCATCCATATGATAAGGAGCCCGGGCTGACATGGCTAGTCGTAAACCCAAAGTGGCACAGACTTACAGGGACAGGCATCCATGACCCAGCATCGAACGTGTCGGTCATCAGTGAGTGAAACCAGGCTGTAGCACTGGGCTAGCAGGACTCCGGTGAACCGGGCTGTAGCGGGCTAATAGGACTCCGGTATTCATCGCATGACATTTCCCCGAAGGGACAGACACAGGAACGAAGAAGGACACATGCCGGCCAGCCTAAGTGTTCCGGAGCAGTAGCAAGCTACCATGGCTCGGTGGAAACACTAGGAGACATTTCCCCGTAAGAGAGGCTACTAAAGATAAACAACTAGATGGTCAGATCCCACACATACCAAGCATTTCAATAACATACACACAATATGCTCGATATGTGCAAATACAACATGGCATCACAACATGACTCTACGACTCAAGTAATTTATTCAATAGGCTCCGAGGAGCGAGATATTACAAACAGGGGTCTCATGACCCAACAATCAGAGCATACAAGTCAAAGCACAAGCGGAAGCTATCATGTCTGAGTACAGACATCTATAAATGAAAAAGGCTAAGAAGCCTGACTATCTACCAGATCCTGCCGAGGGCACAAGATCGTAGCTGAGGTAACAAGCTAAACGTCGAAGTCCAAACGGAACTACTAGTGAGACTGAAGTCTCTCTGCAAAACATAAAATAGGCAAACGTGAGTACAAATGTACCCAGCAAGACTTACATCAGATCTATTTACATATGCATCATTGTCAACAAAGGGGGATGGTGGGGTTTAACTGCAGCAAGCCAGCTTTGACTCGGTGGCTATCCTGAACTACGACTGCAAGTAACTCTTTTGCGGTGGCGCACACGAGTCCACATATTCACCAACCAATACACCACTATGGATCCGCTCCCATCTCCCTACGAGAACGCCATCCATAGCACTCACGCTTATCTTGCGTATTTTAGAGTATCCACTTTCACTTGTCTATGAACTGATATAAGCAACCCAGAAGTCCTTTTCCGCGGACACGGCTATTCGAATAGATGATGTTAACCCTGCAGGGGTGTACTTCTTCATACATGTTTCCACCACTTAGCGTCTGCACACGACATGTGCTCGGCAGACTTCAAGCGAAAGCCGACGTGGGTGTAGACCACGACCTACCTAAACACTCAAGTCTCTAGTCCAGGTTTATCGCCTATTCGGGTTCCATCCATGAGGAGATCCGGCCGGAGTTTCGCTCACAGCCCCAAACGATGTGAACAGGGTTCCCGAGATACCAAACGGGCATCCGGTACACCATGCCACGTACCTACCGCATCACAGCCCACCCCTATGGTCAGCGCTGTCCACGGCCTCCAGTAAGCTACAAACACCAGAAACTACTTGCAACTCCTGGACAGAGGACTAGGGTGAATAAGAAGTCGAGCGGGGTCATATTTCAGGGCCCAATGTATGGTAGTAGCTGAATCATGGATCACAAACACAGAACTCAGTTCCTGAGGACGGCTTCAATGAGACAACCCACCATGTACTCCTACATGGCCTCTCACCGATACCTTTTACCAAATCGTGTTCACACACTTAGCTCACACATAGTAGGACATGTTCACACACCTCTGATTCATCCCTGATGAATCAGACCTGACTCAACTCTAAGCAGTAGCAGGCATGACAAACAAACATGAATGAGTAGGCACAACAGGGCTCAAACAACTCCTACTCATACTAGTGGGTTTCATCTATTTACTGTGGAATGACAGGTCATGCAAAGGATAAAGGGGTTCAGCTACCGCAGCAAGTAACAGATGAATCGTTGTTGTCCTAATGCAGTAAAAGAGAGCAGGAGTGAGAGAGTGGGATTGTATCGGAATGAACAAGGGGGTTTTGCTTGCCTGGCACTTCTGAAGATAATATAGTTCTTCATCGGTGTCATCGATCACATCGCCGGTACACGTCTATCGAGAGGGGACAATTACCGGCAAACAAGGAAGAACGCAATCAATGCAATGCGACAATATGATGCATGAATGTGACATGGCAATATGATGTGATTTGTGCTGATGCAACTAAACCAGATTAAATGAAGTTGGTTTGAATCCAGGATTCAAATTCAAACTCCATATGTGATTATTCAGATGCCATTTAATTGATTTGTCCTAAACAGTGGTGATAAGTTGTTCTAACATGCATGGAAATGGTACAGATGGATTCCTTGAATTTTTCTGATAATTTTTCATATATAAATTATTTAATTTGGAGTTACGGTTGAATTTCTATGATTTATTGAAGTTTAGGGCATATTCTGAAAATAAATAAATCATTTCTGACTTATTTAAAATCCCAGAAGCATATACTGCGTCAGCATGACGCCGGGGTGACGTCAGCAGGTCAAAGGCGTCGACCAGGTCAAACCTGACCAGTGGGACCCATATGTCAGCGTCACAGGTTAAACAGGGGGGGTTTATTTAAATTAAAATAAACTAACTAATTAACAGGGGGCTGGCCCCACCTGTCATCGACCCAGGGGGGGTCAAACCCCTGGTCAGCAGGGCCTAACCCACCGGCGGCTCGTCGCCGGTGGCAACAGGCGCGGCGGAGGGTGCGGGCTCGCTCCTCCGGCGTCCAAATGGACGGAGGAGAGCGGCTACGGGGAGCTGGAGCTCACCCGCGCCCTTTTCAGCAAGCAGCAGCAGCTAGGGCGGCCGGAGACGATGGCCTCGAGCTCGGCAGTGGTGGCCGGAGCTCGGGCGTGCTCGGTTTCGGCGTTACACGGCACGGCGGGCGCGGCCGATGGGCTCTACGGGATGCTGGGGTCACCAGGAACACCCGGAGGCAACGAGCGCAGGCGGAGAAGCTCGGGAGCACGGAGCTCACCGGCCATGGCGGACGGCGACTTCGGGTGCTCGTGGGGCGGCGGCTACAGGGCGCAATCGAAGGGGGAAAGAGGGAGGGGAGGCGTAGGAGCTCACAGCAGTGCCGTAGGGATGAATAGCCGGCTCGGGGGCGCGCCGGAGTGGCCGAATCGACGGAGAAGATCCTCGGCGGCCGGCGAGGGGAAAAACGTCGGGGGTGGCGTTCCGGGGCTCTTATGGTCGCGTGACACGACGAGGAGGTCGAGGGAGGACCGGCGGAGCTTCCTGGGGCGTCGGTGAGGCTAGGGGTGGCCGGTGGCCATGGGTACGGCGACGATGGCGGCGAGCTCCGCTCGGTGGTGTGCGCGAGAGGGAAACAGAGGAGGGAATGGGGTCCAGGGGGAGAGAGGGGAGGTGCAGGGGGCGAGGGCGGCTCCGTGGCGTCGCGAGGGAGTCGGGGAGGCTGCCACGGCGAAGCAGGAGGTGGCCGGCGCTCTTCGGGCGCGCGCCACGCCTCGCCTCTGCCTACTGGCAGAGGAAGAAGAGGACAAGGGGGGAGGTGGGCTGGGCCGGCTGGGGGGGGGGGAACTGGGCCGGCTCTGGTGGCTGCGCGGGTAAGGCCAGGTAGGCTTGCTCTTTTTTAATTTTTTTTTGTTCTGTTTGTTTTATTTAATTTATTTTGCCACTGTTTTGAATTAAAATAATAATTTAAACAATGCCAAAGCTCCTCTGAATATTTTATATTGCTAGATGGACTTTTCCAAAAGCTTATAAAATATTTCAGGGGGTATTTGAAATTATATTCTATATAGTTTATGAATATAGTTCCAAATGCAAATAAAGTAATGATTTAAATTCAGTGCTCAAAATATTCCTCAAAAATGTTCATTATTTTTGGTTTGGTGCAAAACCCTTGCCAAAATATAACCAACATTATTTAAGGCCATTTTGAAAACATTGAATGCCTTTTCCAGGGTTCCTTGCCCCTCTTTTATTTAAGTTTTTGAGGCTTCCAAAATTCCCTCAGTTCAATTTTTCAGAATTTAAACATGATGCACACATGAGGCTAACCTAGAGCATTACCAGCAGCTAGGGATGTGACAACTCACCCCCACTAAACAAGAATCTCGTCTCGAGATTCAAGTGTAGGGTAAAGTGAAGGATTACGCAACTAGTATAATCTTCACGATCCAGGGTGCACTTCAGTTGAACGTTGATTCATTCACCATCATTTTCTTGATGTCTTGCTCTGAGAAATCCTGCCAACATGACATGGAGGGAAGAAGGAGACTCTAGAAGGGTCGATCTTCTCGAAGATCGAACAACTCACGGAATGAGACATAGGACCATCTCTCGGGTTGAGACACGAGATACACATCAAGAGGGGTGGAAAGAAACGGATGACGAAGGTTCACTAGGTAGACAACAATTTCACGCTTAAGAAGGTGGTAATCGATTGTCAACATAGCGAGGAGTTGAATTGCCATGATACCATAACGATGCACCTTAGGGAAGGTGACTCGTAGATATATCCCCTTAAGTGGCAAAAAGAATTACCTTTGATTCAAAGATCATTGAAACTCTTTAAACCAACCTAAGGCAATTCTCGACCGATCGTTTGGAGGGGGTCGGTAGAATGGCATACTCGGACTTGGATGATGTGGATTACCTTATTGAAGACAACGTAATGGATGAATGTGCTTACCATCGGAAATGGAAGAGACCCATGGTAGAATGGCACATTGGCGGTGCAAGCTGGGAACAAAATGCAAATGCTGAGAATGATTCTGGTAACTGGGGAAGAACCCAACAATAGAGAGTGAATTCACTGTTTTAAAAGGTCATAGCATTGCCGAGGAAACTGAGAGGAATCCCAGTTAGTGCCGATGATAACACGTAGCGCTTGTGCGTGCTCTCAAGAACTTGAGCATTTCCATAATCATCAAGATTTTATCAACATCCGTGTCAAGGGTGCTGACAACACAACATACTACCATGATGAATAGCGATGGGCGATGCAGATGCAAAGGAGGATAACACTTTCTCAGATTTCACCTTAGCGAGGCCAAGGAAACAAAATCTGGATGATCGACCGAGAGACATTTAGCACTCCGCTTCTAATGTTCTCCTTGATGTGCTAGCGTAACCCATTTATAGATATGGTTTGATATCTAGAACATCAAGTAAAAAGGTCGGACTTCGGGATCTCAAAATCCATAGGGGCAACTAGGGAGTAATCCTACGAAATCCCTATGGGGAGGTGGCCAACTTCTTCAATCAAGATACTACAATAATAGGTCTTTCGACTGGGTGGTCCTGGCCACGACATCCACTTTACCAGTTATCGAGGAACCAATATTATAGTTCTTGGGGAAATGTTCCAACCATCATATCTGCCTGAGATTCAGATCTGGTTGGTGTCAGGATATTCCAGACTCATCGAACCTAGGAAGATAAATGAAAGTTTGCAACACAATTCGACGAGATAACGTTGCGAGATTCTCGGGAGATGAACTACGATAGCAAACTCCAAAACATGAGCTGGTTCTGCTACAAACATGTGAACACGTTGTCCCAGACAAGCATGACCACGTGGTAGTCTTATAATAAAACACTACCGAGTTCAGGTGGGGAACCATCAACGAGGATAACAAAATCCTTGCATACGGTATACTCTTAAGAAGGAACTTCTTCTCCTTGAACAAATCAATCAGTGGCTTGGTGTGCTAGGGACACATATGGAATGGAGGTTGCAAGTCTCCAAACCATAGAATATTTCGCACATATGCATGACTGACTTGGGATGATTCCAGAGGAAGCAAAACTAACTTTCTCAAATTCACGGCGGCAACTTTCACCAAATGCACGTGTATAAGAGGAAGTCACTCCGTTCATCAAACAAATACTTCATGAGCTAGCATGAAGAAAATGCTTTCAAAAGTTTCCAACACTAACTTGTTGTCCAACAAGATCATGGAGGAGATAAGGATGTTGTCAATGGGCTCAACAACAATTCATCTGGGTTTCCTTTTAAAAGGAATTCCATAGTTAAGTGAACAAGTGATAGCATTGGTCAGACCCAAAAGATATAATGATGTATGCTCGAGGGATCAACCACGAGTAAGACAACATTACGAATATCGTTGGTACTGATTTGATTTGACGATAGCCCACACTCAAATCAAAGGATTGATAAGACAATAGGTCCAGCAACTGATCACAGGGACCAATCGATGAAGATATCATCCTTCTTCAACACACACTACACAAGAATATCCCTTTGGAACGAACTAAGTCAGGCAAGCTTTTATCTTCCAACTCTCCAAGTTGTTGTCTAGCTTAACCAACTAGCTCAGGGGTATCCAACACGGATTCTTGGAGAAAGGGTGGTTTACAGGATGAACCAACTTGATCACGAGCTCAACATAACAGTCAGGTGACAACCTGGTGATACCTTCGAGAGGATATTCGAAAAATCACGAACCACCGATCTGTTACTAAGCTCGAGAACAATCTTGCTTTTTGAGGCAAGACGATATGATCAATAGAGCGAAGATTTAAGATAATCCTAACTCATCGATCGAGGAGTGCACCGAGAACAAGGACTAGGTAGCACAATCAATCTTAGAATGATGATTCAATAACCAACACGCTAAGAATGAAATTATTGTCCTTTAACTACCAAGCAACAAGGTTGCTAGGAGTATTGATTTCACACATCACGATTCACTTGTCGACATTCCGGTTACAATAACACGGAACCGAGGGATGAACAATGATGGCAAGAAGTATCACTGTACCAAGAGTTCATAGGGTGGTGTGCAATTCCTATAACATCCCGATATAAAGATGGTAATACTCCAAGATAGAGCAGAACAAAAGCTGGATTAGCAATTTGTTCTGTGGAGCACAACTTCTTTGACCCAATCCTGGATATGGAAGAGGTACTGGAGTTTGTTTCTCCTAGTCATTCTGCGATAGAATGGCTTGACGGACCACAAGAGTAATAGGCATCGATAAACGAACGCACGCAAACTCTTGGCTATCAATTGATAGACGAGGGTCAGAATGCAACTAAAGAGAGACAACTCAAGGAACATATGATTTTCTGAGTTGTGGATGCATGGTTTAGCATGTCGAACGAATTCCACATGTTTCTTCCGGATAACCCATGCAGAAAAGTAGAACTGGTAGAGTCACAATATATAACGGAGAACTCATCAAGAATAATCCTATTGTGATATTTCAGTTCAACGAGGAACTTCTGCCATAAGTAGTTCATGGTATTTGGAAGAAGAAGATACCACGGACTTTAAGGACTATCGCAAAGGTTACTAATATCCTAAAGGAACTAGCAAACACTATCAACATGAAGTAAGTAGAGTGAATCTCGGGTTCAAAGCCCAAGGAGTAGAATACCTACTACTAAGTGGCATCACGGGATGCTTTCGAGAATAAAAGCCAGAATCATCACACTGGGACACAAAACATTGCTAGATTACTAGGTGACTCCCTAAAACACCTAGGGTCATAATAATAGCTCCAACATATATGTCAAGGCAATAATTTACCTCAACTCACCGATTAGTGTGGTTAATCTGGCCCAAAGGAACATCGGAATGGGAGGAAGGAATTTTGCAAATGCTTCAGACTATTCAGAAACCTGGGGTGACTCGGACAGCATAACGGCTGTAAATGCTCAGAAAAGATTTGAGACATTCACAAAAATGGTGGCATAACCACTCAAAGGCACAATATCAAGGTTTCGAGATCAACAATTTAACATACGGAAGTAATAGGAACTGAAATGAGGCTTAAGTCCAACAATTCTATAGGTCTACGGATTAGTAACACGTGATCCTAATAGAAAGAAGAGATAGCCTAGTTCTTAATCCCCGCAGGAAAGATAAGATGACTCAGATCAGAAGGGCATGAGGTATAAGGAGTAAAAAGAGCCTTACGTTCCATCCCACAATCAATTCCCTTATATACCTAAAGAATTTCTAGACTCAACTTCGACCAGTTTGGCTTGGTAATCCTACAGGCAGTCAAGCTCTGATACCAACGCTGTCAGGACCCCGACTCAATGCCACATCGATCTAGCATGTAACACCTCATATCACTTTGCGGCCTCACGCACGGTATTCCCACGGGTGTCGCCTTACCTTAGCCCGGGACCGTTTGCGCCTTTTGGCACACGTATATGACAGTGTCGCTAGCATCCATATGATAAGGAGCCCGGGCTGACATGGCTAGTCGTAAACCCAAAGTGGCACAGACTTACAGGGACAGGCATCCATGACCCAGCATCGAACGTGTCGGTCATCAGCGAGTGAAACCAGGCTGTAGCACTGGGCTAGCAGGACTCTGGTGAACCGGGCTGTAGCGGGCTAACAGGACTCCGGTATTCATCGCGTGACATTTCCCCGAAGGGACAGACACAGGAACGAAGAAGGACACATGCCGGCCAGCCTAAGTGTTCCGGAGCAGTAGCAAGCTACCATGGCTCGGTGGAAACACTAGGAGACATTTCCCCGTAAGAGAGGCTACTAAAGATAAACAACTAGATGGTCAGATCCCACACATACCAAGCATTTCAATAACATACACACAATATGCTCGATATGTGCAAATACAACATGGCATCACAACATGACTCTACGACTCAAGTAATTTATTCAATAGGCTCCGAGGAGCGAGATATTACAAACAGGGGTCTCATGACCCAACAATCAGAGCATACAAGTCAAAGCACAAGCGGAAGCTATCATGTCTGAGTACAGACATCTATAAATGAAAAAGGCTGAGAAGCCTGACTATCTACCAGATCCTGCCGAGGGCACAAGATCGTAGCTGAGGTAACAAGCTAAACGTCGAAGTCCAAACGGAACTACTAGTGAGACTGAAGTCTCTCTGCAAAAAATAAAATAGGCAAACGTGAGTACAAATGTACCCAGCAAGACTTACATCAGATCTATTTACATATGCATCATTGTCAACAAAGGGGGATGGTGGGGTTTAACTGCAGCAAGCCAGCTTTGACTCGGTGGCTATCCTGAACTACGACTGCAAGTAACTCTTTTGCGGTGGCGCACACGAGTCCACATATTCACCAACCAATACACCACTATGGATCCGCTCCCGTCTCCCTACGAGAACGCCATCCATAGCACTCACGCTTATCTTGCGTATTTTAGAGTATCCACTTTCACTTGTCTATGAACTGATATAAGCAACCCAGAAGTCCTTTTCCGCAGACACGGCTATTCGAATAGATGATGTTAACCCTGCAGGGGTGTACTTCTTCATACATGTTTCCACCACTTAGCGTCTGCACACGACATGTGCTCGGCAGACTTCAAGCGAAAGCCGACGTGGGTGTAGACCACGACCTACCTAAACACTCAAGTCTCTAGTCCAGGTTTATCGCCTATTCGGGTTCCATCCATGAGGAGATCCGGCCGGAGTTTCGCTCACAGCCCCAAATGATGTGAACAGGGTTCCCGAGATACCAAACGGGCATCCGGTACACCGTGCCACGTACCTACCGCATCACAGCCCACCCCTACGGTCAGCGCTGTCCACGGCCTCCAGTAAGCTACAAACACCAGAAACTACTTGCAACTCCTGGACAGAGAGCTAGGGTGAATAAGAAGTCGAGCGGGGTCATATTTCAGGGCCCAATGTATGGTAGTAACTGAATCATGGATCACAAACACAGAACTCAGTTCCTGAGGACGGCTTCAATGAGACAACCCACCATGTACTCCTACATGGCCTCTCACCGCTACCTTTACCAAATCGTATTCACACACTTAGCTCACACACAGTAGGACATGTTCACACACCTCTGATTCATCCCCGATGAATCAGACCTGACTCAACTCTAAGCAGTAGCAGGCATGACAAACAAGCATGAATGAGTAGGCACAACAGGGCTCAAACAACTCCTACTCATGCTAGTGGGTTTCATCTATTTACTGTGGCAATGACAGGTTATGCAAAGGATAAGGGGGTTCAACTACCGCAGCATGTAACAGTTGAATCGATGTTGTCCTAATGCAGTAAAAGAGAGCAGGAGCGAGAGAGTAGGATTGTATCGGAATGAACAAGGGGGTTTTGCTTGCCTGGCACTTCTGAAGATAACATTGAGTCTTCATCAGTGTCAACGATCACAACGTCGGACATCGTCTACCGGGATGGAACAGATACCGGCAACAAGAAGAAATACAATCAATGCAATGCACAATATGATGCATGATCATGACATGGCAAAATGAATGTGTTTTGGGCTAATGCAACTAGCAATGGATTAAATGAAGTTGGTTTGAATACAAGATTCAAATTCAAACTCCATATGTGATTATTCAAATGCCATTCACTTCATTTGCCCTAAACAGTAGTGATAAGTTGTTCTAACATGCATGAAAATGGTACAGATGGATTCCTTGAATTTTTCTGATAATTTTTCATATATAATTTATTTAATTTGGAGTTACGGTTAATTTTCTATGATTTATTGAAGTTTAGGGCATTTTCTGGAATTTTCTGAATATAATAAAATAAACTAAATTCCAGAAAAGGAATATTGCGTCAGCATGACCTCATAGTGACGTCAGCAGGTCAACGGGCGCCGTCCAGGTCAAACTGACCTGTGGGACCCATATGTCAGCGTCACAGGTTAAACAGGGAGGGTTTATTTAAATTAAAATAAACTAACTAATTAACAGGGGGCTGGCCCCACCTGTCATCGACCCAGGGGGGGTCAAACCCCTGGTCAGCAGGGCCTAACCCACCGGCGGCTCGTCGCCGGTGGCAACAGGCGCGGCGGAGGGTGCGGGCTCGCTCCTCCGGCGTCCAAATGGACGGAGGAGAGCGGCTACGGGGAGCTGGAGCTCACCCGCGCCCATTTCAGCAAGCAGCAGCAGCTAGGGCGGCCGGAGACGATGGCCTCGAGCTCGGCAGCGGCGGCCGGAGCTCGGGCGTGCTCGGTTTCGGCGTTACACGGCACGGTGGGCGCGGCCGATGGGCTCTACAGGATGCTGGGGTCACCAGGAACACCCGGAGGCAACGAGCGCAGGCGGAGAAGCTCGGGAGCACGGAGCTCACCTGCCATGGCGGACGGCGGCTTCGGGTGCTCATGGGGCGGCGGCTACAGGGCGCACTCGAAGGGGGAAAGAGGGAGGGGAGGCGTAGGAGCTCACAGCAGTGCCGTAGGGATGAATAGCCGGCTCGGGGGCGCGCCGGAGTGGCCGAATCGACGGAGAAGATCCTCGGCGGCCGGCGAGGGGAAAAACATCGGGGGTGGCGTTCCGGGGCTCTTATGGTCGCGTGACACGACGAGGAGGTCGAGGGAGGACCAGCGGAGCTTCCTGGGGCGTCGGTGAGGCTAGGGGTGGCCGGTGGCCATGGGTACGACGACGATGGCGGCGAGCTCCGCTCGGTGGTGTGCGCGAGAGGGAAACAGAGGAGGGAATGGGGTCCAGGGGGAGAGAGGGGAGGTGGAGGGGGCGAGGGCGGCTCCGTGGCGTCGCGAGGGAGTCGGGGAGGCTGCCACGGCGAAGCAGGAGGTGGCCGGCGCTCTTCGGGCGCGCGCCACGCCTCGCCTCTGCCTACTGGCAGAGGAAGAAGAGGACAAGGGGGGAGGTGGGCTGGGCCGGCTGGGGGGGGGAACTGGGCCGGCTCTGGTGGCTGCGCGGGTAAGGCCAGGTAGGCTTGCTCTTTTTTATTTTTTTTTGTTCTGTTTGTTTTATTTAATTTATTTTGCCACTGTTTTGAATTAAAATAATAATTCAAACAAAGCCAAAGCTCCTCTGAATATTTTATATTGCTAGATGGACTTTTCCAAAAGCTTATAAAATATTTCAGGGGGTATTTGAAATTATATTCTATATAGTTTATGAATATAGTTCCAAATGCAAATAAAGTAATGATTTAAATTCAGTGCTCAAAATATTCCTCAAAAATGTTCATTATTTTTGGTTTGGTGCAAAACCCTTGCCAAAATATAACCAACATTATTTAAGGCCATTTTGAAAACATTGAATGCCTTCTCCAGGGTTCCTTGCCCCTCTTTTATTTAAGTTTTTGAGGCTTCCAAAATTCCCTCAGTTCAATTTTTCAGAATTTAAACATGATGCACACATGAGGCTAACCTAGAGCATTACCAGCAGCTAGGGATGTGACAACTCACCCCCACTAAACAAGAATCTCGTCTCGAGATTCAAGCGTAGGGTAAAGTGAAGGATTACGCAACTAGTATAATCTTCACGATCCAGGGTGCACTTCAGTTGAACGTTGATTCATTCACCATCATTTTCTTGATGTCTTGCTCTGAGAAATCCTGCCAACATGACATGGAGGGAAGAAGGAGACTCTAGAAGGGTCGATCTTCTTGAAGATCGAACAACTCACGGAATGAGACATAGGACCATCTCTCGGGTTGAGACACGAGATACACATCAAGAGGGGTGGAAAGAAACGGATGACGAAGGTTCACTAGGTAGACAACAATTTCACGCTTAAGAAGGTGGTAATCGATTGTCAACGTAGCGAGGAGTTGAATTGCCATGATACCATAACGATGCACCTTAGGGAAGGTGACTCGTAGATATATCCCCTTAAGTGGCAAAAAGAATTACCTTTGATTCAAAGATCATTGAAACTCTTTAAACCAACCTAAGGGAATTCTTGACCGATCGTTTGGAGGGGGTCGGTAGAATGGCATACTCGGACTTGGATGATGTGGATTACCTTATTGAAGACAACGTAATGGATGAATGTGCTTACCACCGGAAATGGAAGAGACCCATGGTAGAATGGCACATTGGCGGTGCAAGCTGGGAACAAAATGCAAATGCTGAGAATGATTCTGGTAACTGGGGAAGAACCCAACAATAGAGAGTGAATTCACTGTTTTAAAAGGTCATAGCATTGCCGAGGAAACTGAGAGGAATCCCAGTTAGTGCCGATGATAACACATAGCGCTTGTGCGTGCTCTCAAGAACTTGAGCATTTCCATAATCATCAAGATTTTATCAACATCCGTGTCAAGGGTGCTGACAACACAACATACTACCATGATGAATAGCGATGGGCGATGCAGATGCAAAGGAGGATAACACTTTCTCAGATTTCACCTTAGCGAGGCCAAGGAAACAAAATCTGGATGATCGACCGAGAGACATTTAGCACTCCGCTTCTAATGTTCTCCTTGATGTGCTAGCGTAACCCATTTATAGATATGGTTTGATATCTAGAACATCAAGTAAAAAGGTCGGACTTCGGGATCTCAAAATCCATAGGGGCAACTAGGGAGTAATCCTACGAAATCCCTATGGGGAGGTGGCCAACTTCTTCAATCAAGATACTACAATAATAGGTCTTTCGACTGGGTGGTCCTGGCCACGACATCCACTTTACCAGTTATCGAGGAACCAATATTATAGTTCTTGGGGAAATGTTCCAACCATCATATCTGCCTGAGATTCAGATCTGGTTGGTGTCAGGATATTCCAGACTCATCGAACCTAGGAAGATAAATGAAAGTTTGCAACACAATTCGACGAGATAACGTTGCGAGATTCTCGGGAGATGAACTACGATAGCAAACTCCAAAACATGAGCTGGTTCTGCTACAAACATGTGAACACGTTGTCCCAGACAAGCATGACCACGTGGTAGTCTTATAATAAAACACTACCGAGTTCAGGTGGGGAACCATCAACGAGGATAACAAAATCCTTGCATACGGTATACCTTTGTTCACTTTGCCATCCTGTTTCGAGTTGCAAATATTAGCAACAGAACTAGTATCAAATACCCAGGTACTACTGCGAGCATTAGTAAGGTACACATCAATAACATGTATATCACATATACCTTTGTTCACTTTGCCATCCTTCTTATCCGCCAAATACTTGGGGCAGTTCCGCTTCCAGTGTCCAATCTGCTTGCAGTAGAAGCACTCAGTCTCAGGCTTAGGACCAGACTTGGGTTTCTTCTCTTGAGAAGCAACTTGTTTGCTGTTCTTCTTGAAGTTCCCCTTCTTCTTCCCTTTGCCCTTTTTCTTGAAACTGGTGGTCTTGTTGACCAGCAACACTTGATGCTCCTTCTTGATTTCTACCTCCGCAGCTTTTAGCATTGCGAAGAGCTCAGGAATAGTTTTGTCCATCCCTTGCATATTATAGTTCATCACGAAGCTCTTGTAGCTTGGTGGCAGTGATTGAAGAATTCTGTCAATGACACTATCATCAAGAAGATTAACTCCCAGTTGAATCAAGTGATTATTATACCCAGACATTTTGAGTAGGTGTTCACTGACAGAACTATTCTCCTCCATCTTGCAGCTATAGAACTTATTGGAGACTTCATATCTCTCAATCGGGCATTTACTTCAAATGTTAACTTCAACTCTTGGAACATGGCATATGCTCCATGACGTTCAAAACGTCGTTGAAGACCCAGTTCTAAGCCGTAAAGCATGGCACACTGAACTATCGAGTAGTCATCAGCTTTGCTCTGCCAGACGTTCTTAACGTCGTCAGTTGCATCACCAGCAGGCCTGGCACCCAGCGGTACTTCCAGGACGTAATTCTTCTGTGTAGAAATGAGGATAATCCTCAAGTTACGGACCCAGTCCGTGTAATTGCTACCATCATCTTTCAACTTTGCTTTCTCAAGGAACGCATTAAAATTCAATGGAACAACAGCACGGGCCATCTATCTACAACAAACATAGGCAAGCAAAATACTATCAGGTACTAAGTTCATGATAAATTTAAGTTCAATTAATCATATTACTAAAGAACTCCCACTTAGATAGACATCCTTCTAATCCTCTAAGTGATTACGTGATCCATATCAACTACACCATGTCCGATCGTCACGTGAGATGGAGTAGTTTCAACGGTGAACATCAATATGTTGATCATATCTACTATATGATTCACGCTCGACCTTTTGGTCTCCGTGTTCCAAGGCCATATCTGTTATATGCTAGGCTCGTCAAGTTTAACCTGAGTATTCCGCGTGTGCAACTGTTTTGCACCTGTTGTATTTGAACATAGAGCCTATCACACCCGATCATCACGTGGTGTCTCAGCGCGAAGAACTTTCGCAACGGTGCATACTCAGGGAGAACACTTCTTGATAATTTTAGTGAGAGATCATCTTAAAATGCTACTGTCAATCAAGGCAAGATAAGATGCATAAAGGATAAACATCACATGCAATCAATATAAGTGATATGATATGGCCATCATCATCTTGTGCTTGTGATCTCCATCTCCGAAGCACCGTTGTGATCACCATCGTCACCGGCGCGACACCTTGATCTCCATCGTAGCATCGTTGTCATTGCGCCATCTATTGCTTCTACGACTATCGCTACTGCTTAGTGATAAAGTAAAGCAATTACAGGGCGTTTGCATTTCATACAATAAAGCGACAACCATATGGCTCCTGCCAGTTGCCAATAACTTTGGTTACAAAACATGATCATCTCATACAATAAAATATAGCATCACGTCTTGACCATATCACATCACAACATGCCCTGCAAAAACAAGTTAGACGTCCTCTACTTTGTTGTTGCAAATTTTACGTGGCTGCTACGGGCTTAGCAAGAACCATTCTTACCTACGCATCAAAACCACAACGATAGTTCGTCAAGTTAGTGTTGTTTTAACCTTCGCAAGGACCGGGCGTAGCCACACTCGGTTCAACTAAAGTGAGAGAGACAGACACCTGCCAGTCACCTTTAAGCACGAGTGCTCGTAACGGTTAAACCAGTCTCGCGTAAGCGTACACGTAATGTCGGTCCGGGCCGCTTCATCTCACAATACCGCTGAACCAAAGTATGACATGCTGGTAAGCAGTATGACTTGTATCACCCACAACTCACTTGTGTTCTACTCGTGCATATGACATCTACGCATAAAACCTGGCTCGGATGCCACTGTTGGGGAACGTAGTAATTTCAAAAAAAATTCCTACGCACACACAAGATCATGGTGATGTATAGCAACGAGAAGGGGAGTGTATCTTCATACCCTTGAAGATCGCTAAGCGTAAGCGTTTATCAACGTGGTTGATGTAGTCGTATGTGTTCACGATCCGACCGATCCAAGTACCGAACGCACGGCACCTCCGAGTTCTGCACACGTTCAGCTCGATGACATCCTCGCCTTCTCAATCCAGCAAGATGGGCGAAGTAGTAGATGAGTTCCGGCAGCACGACAGCGTGGTGACGGTGTTGGTGAAGAACAATCTCCGCAGGGCTTCGCCTAAGCACTACGGAAACTATGACAGAGGATAAACCAGAGGGGACGGGGTTGTCGGCACACGGCTTGGTGTTTCTTGATGTCCCTTTGGTGCTAGCCCTGCCCCTCTATTTATATGTTGGGCCTTGGGGTCGAAACTTGGAGTAAAAGCCTCCACAAAGTCGGTTTCACCCGAAAGGCAAGAGTCCTTCTCGGACTCCAGGGCCAGACGCCAGGGTTCCCGGCGTCTGGTCCCAGACGCCAGGGACCCTGGCGTCTGGCCCTGGACTCCGCAGAACTTTCTTTTGCG
This sequence comes from Triticum aestivum, assembly GCF_018294505.1. Classification (NCBI taxonomy): domain Eukaryota; kingdom Viridiplantae; phylum Streptophyta; class Magnoliopsida; order Poales; family Poaceae; genus Triticum; species Triticum aestivum. The sequence goes on from NC_057798.1 coordinate 145,184,211, forward strand.
CTTTCCAAACAACTTGTGGGCTTTCCCCTTTGGCCCAAATAACGTGTTCTCGTACCCAAACATTTCGGGAAACATCCGGAACCCCTTCTGGTGAATTCCGGAACCCTTCCGGAGATCAAACACTATTATCCCATATATCAAACTTTATCTCCGGACCATTCCGGAGTTCCTCGTCGTGTCCATGATCTCATCCGGGACTCCGAACAACATTCGGTTACCAACATGCATAACTCATATAATACTATATCGTCAACGAAACGTTAAGCGTGCGGACCCTACGGGTTCGAGAACTATGTAGACATGACCGAGACACGTTTCCGGTCAATAACCAATAGTGGGACCTGGATGCCCATATTGGCTCCCACATATTCTACGAAGATCTTTATCGGTCAAACCGCATAACAACATACGTTGTTCCCTTTGTCATCGGTATGTTAGTTGCCCGATATTCGATCGTTGGTATCCAATACCTAGTTCAATCTTGTTACCGGCAAGTCTCTTTACTCGTTACGTAATGCATCATTCCGTAACTAACTCATTAGCTACATTGCTTGCAAGGCTTATAGTGATGTGCATTACCGAGAGGGCCCAGAGATACCTCTCCGACAATCAGAGTGACAAAACCTAATCTCGAAATACGCCAACCCAACATGTACCTTCGGAGACACCTGTAGAGCTCCTTTATAATCACCCAGTTACGTTGTGACGTTAGGTAGCACACAAAGTGTTCCTCCGGTAAATGGGAGTTGCATAATCTCATAGTTACAGGAACATGTATAAGTCATGAAGAAAGCAATAGCAACATACTAAACGATCAAGTGCTAGGCTAACAAAATGGGTCATGTCAATCACATCATTCTCCTAATGATGTGATCCTGTTAATCAAATGACAACACATGTCTATGGTTAGGAAACATAACCATCTTTGATTAATGAGCTAGTCAAGTAGAGGCATACTAGTGACGTTATGTTTGTTTATGTATTCACACATGTATCATGTTTCCGGTTAATACAATTCTAGCATGAATAATAAACATTTATCATGATATGAGGAAATAAATAATAACTTTATTATTGCCTCTAGGGCATATTTCCTTCAAATACATCGACCACAACATGTCCCTAGTAAGCCTCAAGTTGACTAGCTCGTTTGTCAATAGATGGTTACGGTTTCCTGACCATGGACATTGGATGTCATTGATAACGGGATCACATCATTGGGAGAATGATGTGATGGACAAGACCCAATCCTAAGCATAGCACAAGATCATGTAGTTCGTTTGCTAGAGCTTTTCTAATTTCAAGTATCATTTCCTTAGACCATGAGATCGTGTAACTCCCGGATACCGTAAGAGTGCTTTGGGTGTACCAAACGTCACAACGTAACTAGGTGGCTAAAAAGGTATACTACAGGTATCTCCGAAAGCATCTATTGGGTTGACACGAATTGAGACTGGGATTTGTCACTCCGTATGACGGAGAGGTATCTCTGGGCCCACTCGGTAATGCATCATCATAATGAGCTCAATGTGACCAAGTGGTTGGTCACAAGATCATGCATTATGGTACGAGTAAAGTAACTTGCCGGTAACGAGATTGAACGAGGTATTGGGATACCGACGATTGAATCTCGGGCAAGTAACGTACCGATTGACAAAGGGAATTGTATACGGGATTATTTGAATCCTCGACATCATGGTTCATCCGATGAGATCATCGAGGAGTACGTGGGAGCCAACATGGGTATCCAGGTCACATTGTTGGTTATTGACCGGAGAGTCGTCTCAGTCATGTTTGCATGTCTCCCGAACCCGTAGGGTTTACACACTTAAGGTTCGGTGACGCTAGGGTTGTAGAGATATTAGTATGCGGTAACCTTAAAGTTGTTCGGAGTCCCGGATGAGATCCCGGATGTCACGAGGAGTTCCAGAATGGTCCGGAGGTGAAGATTTGTATATAGGAAGTCCAATTTCGGCCATCGGGAAAGTTTTGGGGGTCACCGATATTGTACCGGGACCACCGGAAGGGTCCCGGGGGTCCACCGGGTGGGGCCACTTATCCCGGAGGGCCCCATGGGCTGAAGTGGGAAGGGAACGAGCCCCTGGTGGGCTGGTGCACCCCCCTTGGGCCTCCCCCTGCGCCTAGGGTTGGAAACCCTAGGGGTGGGGGGGCGCCCCACTTGGCTTGGGGGGCAAGTCCCCCCCCCTTGGCCGCCCCCCTTGAGATGGGACCTCAAGGGGCCGGCGCCCCCCCCCCCAGGGCCCCTATATAAAGAGGAGGGAGGGAGGGCTGCGCACCCCAGCTGCTGGCACCTCCCTCTCCCTCTGTAACACCTCTCCCTCTCGCTGAGCTTGGCTAAGCCTTGCCGAGATCGCCGCTACTTCCACCACCACGCCGTCGTGCTGATGGATCTCCATCAACCTCTCCTTCCCCCTTGTTGGATCAAGAAGGAGGAGACGTCTTCCCCAACCGTACGTGTGTTGAACATGGAGGTGCCATCCGTTCGGTGCTAGGATCATCGGTGATTTGGATCACGACGAGTACGACTCCATCAACCCCGTTCTCTTGAACGCTTCCGCTTGCGATCTAGAAGGGTATGTAGATGCACTCGTCTCTCTCGTTGCTAGATGACTCCATAGATTGATCTTGGTGATGCGTAGAAATTTTTTATTTTCTGCTACGTTACCCAACAGTGGCATCATGAGCTAGGTCTATGCGTAGTTTCTATGCACGAGTAGAACACAAAATTGTTGTGGGCGTTGGTTTTGTCAATTTTCTTGCCACTACTAGTCTTATCTTGTTTCGGCAGCATTGTGGGATGAAGCGGCCCGGACTGACCTTACACGTACGCTTACGTGAGACAGGTTCCACCGACTGACATGCACTAGTTGCATAAGGTGGCTAGCGGGTGTCTGTCTCTCCCACTTTAGTCGGATCGGATTTGATGAAAAGGGTTCTTATGAAGGGTAAATAGAAATTGGCATATCACATTGTGGTTTTGGCGTAGGTAAGAAACGTTCTTGCTAGAAACCTATAGCAGCCACGTAAAAACATGCAACAACAATTAGAGGACGTCTAACTTGTTTTTGCAGCATATGCCTTGTGATGTGATATGGCCAAAAGGATGTGATGAATGAAATATATGTGATGTATGAGATCGATCATGTTCTTGTAATAGGAATCACGACTTGCATGTCGATGAGTATGACAACCGGCAGGAGCCATAGGAGTTGTCTTTATTTTTGTATGACCTGCGTGTCATTGAAAAACGCCATGTAATTACTTTACTTTATTGCTAAACACGTTAGCCATAGAAGTAGAAGTAATCGTTGGAGTGACAACTTCATGAAGACACGATGATGGAGATCATGGTGTCATGCCGGTGACGATGATGATCATGGCGCCCCGAAGATGGAGATCAAAAGGAGCAAAATGATATTGGCCATATCATGTCACTATTTGATTACATGTGATTTTTATCATGTTTTTGCATCTTATTTTCTTAGAACGACGGTAGTAAATAAGATGATCCCTCATAATAATTTCAAGAAAGTGTTCCCCCTAACTATGTGCCGTTGTGAAAGTTCGTTGTCTCGAAGCACCACGTGATGATCGGGTGTGATAGATTCTAACGTTCACATACAATGGGTGTAAGCCAGATTTACACATGCAAAAACACTTAGGTTGACTTGACGAGCCTAGCATGTACAGACATGGCCTCGGAACACAAGAGACCGAAAGGTCGAACATGAGTCGTATAGAAGATACGATCAACATGAAGATGTTCACCGATGATGACTAGTCCGTCTCACGTGATGATCGGACACGGCCTAGTTGATTCGGATCATGGATCACTTAGATGACTAGAGGGATGTCTATCTGAGTGGGAGTTCATTATATAATTTGATTAGATGAACTTAATTATCATGAACTTAGTCTAAAATCTTTGCAATATGTCTTGTAGATGAAATGGCCCACGCTAATGTTGCCCTCAACTTCAACACGTTCCTAGAGAAAACCAAGCTGAAAGACGATGGCAGCAACTATACGGACTGGGTCCAGAACTTGAGGATCATCCTCATAGCTGCCAAGAAAGCATATGTCCTTGATGCACCGCTAGGTGAAGCACCCGTTTTTCCAACAACTCAAGACGTTATGAATGCCTGGCAGTCGCGTAGTGATGATTACTCCCTGGTTCAGTGCGGCGTGCTTTACAGCTTAGAACCGGGGCTCCAAATGCATTTTGAGCAGCACAGAGCATATGAGATGTCCCAAGAGCTGAAAATGGTTTTCCAAGCTCACGCCCGGGTCGAGAGATATGAAGTCTCCGACAAGTTCTATAGTTGTAAGATGGAGGAGAATGGTTCTGTCAGCGAGCACATACTCAAAATGTGGGTTGCACAACCTCTTATCTCAACTGGGAGTTAATCTCCCGGATGACGCGCTGGTCGACAGAATCCTCCAGTCGCTCCCACCTAGCTACAAGAGCTTTGTGATGAACTTCAATATGCAGGGGATGGTGAAAACCATTCCTGAGGTATATTCAATGCTGAAATCAGCAGAGGTGGAGATCAAAAAGGAACATCAAGTGTTGATGGTCAATAAAACCACTAGTTTCAAGAAAGGCAAGGGTAAGAAGAACTTCAAGAAGGATGGCAAGGGACTTGCCACGCCCGGTAAGCCAGTTTCCGGGAAGAAGCCAGAGCATGGACCCAAACCTGAGACTGAGTGCTTTTATTGCAAGGGAAGCGGACACTGGAAGTGGAACTGCCCCAAGTACTTAGCGGACAAGAAGGCCGACAACACCAAAGGTATATGTGATATACATGTAATTTATGTGTACCTTACCAGTACTCGTAGTAGCTCCTGGGTATTTGATACCGGTGCGGTTTCTCATATTTGTAACTCAAAATAGGAGCTGCAGAATAAGCGGAGACTGGCGAAGGACGAGGTGACAATGCACGTCAGGAATGGTTCCAAGGTCGATGTGATCGCCGTCGGCACGCTACCTCTACATTTACCTACGGGATTAGTTTTAAACCTCAATAATTGTTATTTAGTGTCAGCTTTGAGCATGAACATTGTATCTGGATCTCATTTAATACGAGATGGCTACTCATTTAAATCCGAGAATAATGGTTGTTCTATTTTTATGAGAGATATGTTTTATGGTCATGCCCCGCTGGTCAATGGTTTTTTCTTAATGAATCTCGAACGTGATGTTACACATATTCATAGTGTGAATACCAAAATATGTAAGGTTGATAATGATAGTCCCACATACTTGTGGCACTGCCGCCTTCGTCACATTGGTGTCAAACACATGAAAAAGCTCCATGCCGATGGACTTTTAGAGTCTCTTGATTACGAATCATTTGACACATGCGAACCATGCCTCATGGGCAAAATGACCAAGACTCTGTTCTCCGGAACAATGGAGCGAGCAACCAACTTATTCGAAATCATACATACTGATGTGTGCGGTCCAATGAGCATTGAGGGTCGCGGAGGCTATTGTTATGTTCTCACTCTCACTGACGACTTGAGTAGATATGGGTATGTCTACTTGATGAAACACAAGTCTGAGACCTTTGAAAAGTTCAAGGAATTTCAGAATGAGGTAGAGAATCAACGTGACCGAAAGATAAAGTTCTTACGATCAGATCGTGGGGGAGAATATTTAAGTCACGAATTTGGTACACACTTAAGGAAATGTGGAATTGTTTCACAACTCACGCCGCCTGGAACACCTCAGCGTAACGGTGTGTCTGAACATCGTAATCGCACTCTATTGGATATGGTGCGATCTATGATGTCACTCACCGGTTTACTGCTATCATTTTGGGATACGCTCTAGAGACAGCGACATTCACTTTAAATAGGGCACCGTCTAAATCCGTTGAGACGACACCGTATGAATTATGGTTTGGGAAGAAACCTAAGCTGCCATTTCTAAAAGTTTGGGGATGCGATGCATATGTCAAGAAACTTCAATCTGAAAAGCTCGAACCCAAGTCGGAAAAATGCGTCTTCATAGGATACACCAAGGAAACCATTGGGTATACCTTCTACCTCAGATCCGAAGGCAAGATCTTTGTTGCCAAGAACGGGTCCTTTCTGGAGAAAGAGTTTCTCTTGAGAGAAGTAAGTGGGAGGAAAGTAGAACTCAATGAAGTACTGCCTCTTGAACCGGAAGGTAGCGCAGCTCAGGAAGATGTTCCTGTGGTGCCTGCACCGACTAGATAGGAAGTTAATGATGATGATCAAGGTACTTCAGATCAAGTTTGTCGGATTTCGGGTTCCGACAGACCCTTGAGGTTCGAACACTGGGGTGCGCGCGGAGATTCAACCCTCTACCGTCTCGCTCCTCGCCGAATCGCTAGGACCTAAACTACTAAACAGAACAGCACAAGAGACACAAGATTTATACTGGTTCAGGCCACCATTGTGGTGTAATACCCTACTCCAGTGTGTGGTGTGGTGGATTGCCTCTTGGGCTGATGATGAACAATACAAGGAAGAATAGCCTCGCGAGGGTCTGTTCTTGGTTGGTGCCACTTGGTTCTGGCTCTTGGGTTCTCGATATCAGATGCCTCTACCCCGGGGGTGGCTAGTCCTATTTATAGGCAAAGGCCCAGGGCCTCTCCCCAAATATTGAGCGGGAAGGGCGCCAACAATTGGCCATTTTGAAGGGGAACAGCGGGTACACTTATCCTGACTAAAGTTGGTCCTCGCCTGGCAAAGACTCTGGTGATGACGCCGGCTTGGGCTCCACGATGACTCCCTTCCAGCCGTTGGGCTGGTCTTGGTCTTGTTGCACCGAAATGGACGCCCTTGCTTGATACTCTCGCCCGCGCTTGCTCCCTTTGCACCAAAGAGGAAAGGAGGACACTGCATGGGCTGGCGCCCGACTGGCGCCCTTGGTCGTCATGGCTTGCATCATGGGCACCTCGCGAGGTACCGTGCCTTGAACTCTCCGCCTCCTCATGAGCCAGCCTGACGAGGCCGTGCCTGAGGAAGCTCCCTGTCGTCCACCCCGCGAGGCTTGGCCCCTCGCGAGGGTCTTGAGCTTGCGTTGATGAAGATGGGCTGTGCTGGGCTTCCTTTGAGCCATGTCGCAGGCCGCAGGCAGGCAAGTCTGGGGACCCCCGTTCCTAGAACACCGACAGTAGCCCCCGGGCCCACGGCGCGCCCGAACTTGGCTGAGCAGAGAGGCGAAAGGGCAAGTGCGAAGCGTCGCGGGCCCTAACAGCTTGCGGCCTTGGGCGCCGCGTGGAGGTTGATTGGACGCGTGCGCCTCTGCAACCGCGCGAGTTGATAAAAGAGCGGCATCTTCCTTGCCTCCTTTACTTTCTCCAGTTGCTGCTCAGATCCCCTTTCTTGTGCCTCTCCTCTCTACTTCCAAAATCATCAGATCTACTCCGCCTGCGTGCCCTAGCCAGTCGTGGCGCCTCGCCAAGCCTCGGCCGGAGCTTGGTACTCGCCTGCCTTGGACCCGCCAAATGTGTCAGGGGCGAGCCTTGCCCTGGTGCGCCGGATGGCGGAGGCGCAGGGCGTCGACGGAACGAAGGCGTTCAAGGCCATCTCTTCCGTCTCTTAGGGTCGGGGGAGCACCTTCTACCCGCTCTTCGTGAGCGCCATTATTGCTGGTCTGGTGCCTCCCTTTTCCGAGTTCTTCTTCTCCGTCCTCCGTCACTACAATATTCAAGCTCTGCACCTCCATCCCAACTCCATCCTTCTTCTGGCGATCTTCGCCTACTATTGTGAGGCCCATGTTGGGGTGAAGCCCTCGGTGGCCTTGCTGCGCCACTATTTCTCCCTCCGAACCTCCCGTGGTTCCGCCTCCGCGTGCGCGAGCTTCGTCGCATACGGCGGAGCCATCGCCATTTCAAACCCTGGGAAGCGGATTGAGGGCTTCAGGAGCAAGTGGGTCTTGGTGGATGCTGGGCGCATCCATCCTCGGCTAATCCTGCCCACAAAGCACCCCGCGAGCTCCGACGACTGGTCCCGAGTGGAGCTTCCGGATCCCTGCGCGAAGCTGGTGTTGGAGAAGACAGACGCATATCTGAGGCCGGCCAGCGTGGCGGCGGCGAAGCTGATCGGTGCGTCGCTGCTGAGGGAGTTCCTGGAGCATCAACTGGATCCGCTCCGTCAGTACTCGCTGCCGATGTGGAGGCCTCACTCGAGTCCCGTGGTCCTGGCCGACGAGGACCTGGCGGCGGTCCTCCAGTCCTTGGTTGGGGGCGACGTGGCAAAGCTGGAGGGCGCTCCCACGCCCCTGTTCCTTCGCGAGGATTGGGAGCAGGTAGTGGGGTCCGTTCCTGTCTTCAACGGTGACAGGCCTGTGCCCGTGGAGGCTCCAGAGGACCTGGTGGACGTGTCCTCCGACGACTCCAGCGAAGAGGTGGAGGAAGGGGAGCCGGAAGAGGGGGTTGACTCGGGGGCGGAGTCAAGAGCTCCTCCCCTTCGACGCAGGTCCCGCACTCTCCGCCTCCCCCCAGAGTGACGACGACGAGGATGAGGATGAGCAGGGAGGCGGGAGCCTGCCCCCGATCCCGAAGAAGGACCGGACTGGGCTGGTCGCCCGCGGGTCTGCCCCAGCCCCGGGGCGATCCGCAGGCGCGCCTCCTGCTCCAGAGCCCCTTGAAGCCGACCCTTGCAGGCGGCTTGCGGGCTTTAACTTCGACCGGAGGCTGCTCGAGTCCACCAGCGATGACCTGTAAGTGCTTGCTTCCCATCTTGATTATTGCTCTATCGACGAGATCTGATGCCCATGTCCTTCGGCCAGGCTGGCGCCCGCGGCGAAGAAGCTGAAGGGAGCTCCTGAGGTCCCACCCGTGGCAGTGCCTCTGCCTGAGAAAGAAGGTGATCATGGCGCACAGGCCTCTCCTGCTCGTGCGTCCTCGCGAGGCCAGGCTTAGCCCACTGGGGCGAGCTCAGCCCCCTTGACCCAGGTGACTCCCGAGGTGCCCTTGCTTGACGCTGCCTCCACTGTCGTCATGGCGTTGTTGGTTCCGTCACAAGGCACAGTGGTCACACAGCCGTCTATTCCTCCTACTCCACCGACTGCTGCTTCTCTGAATACTGTTCTGGATCACGCCGTTGCCGGACTGGACCACCTGCGGCAGGATCTTCTGGGCGCCGACCCTCGTCTGATGGCCGGGCGCTTGGAGCTGGCTTCTGGCTGGATTCGCTTCGATGCTTCAATACGGGCGGCGCTGGTCCAGGCCTCGACGGCTTGTGACGAGGAGAAATAGGCCGTCCGCGAGGCGAAGGTTGCCCGCGACGCTGCCCTAGGGGAGGCAGCTAGCGTCCAAGGTCGCTGTGAGACGCTGGAGAGCGAGTTGAAGGGCCTGCAGAACCAGCTTGCCGAGGAGGCCCGCCTTCGCCAAGAGCAGGAGGAAAGCATGAAGGTTCGCGAGGCGGCCGTCAAGGACCTGGAGACCAAGCTCAAGAGGCGCCGTGGCCGCCTAGGCGTGATGGAGCAAGAGCTGGAGGCGAGGAAGGTTGAGCTGGAAGGCAAGGCCCGGGTTCTCGCCGAGGATCGCGTGGCCTTCGCGGATATGGAAGAGAAGGCTCGCATTTCGCTGAAGACGCTTTACGAGAGCAGCCTTGAGAGCCCAATGGCCGGCGAGGAGGATGGCCCCGCCAAGCTGCTTCATTTCCTGGTTCGCGCCCTTAACGACGTCACCCTTGGCCTTGGCCCTACGGCTGAGGCCGAGGCACGCATCTTGTCTTCTGCAGCGCTGACGCGGGTCTTCACCCACATCTATCTTCGCGACCCCAACATCGACCTTGACAGCCTGCTGGAGCCGGTGAGCAGCGAGCGTGCCGCTGCCGCTGCTGAGGCCATGAAGGGTCGCGCGGAGGCTCTGCTGGGGAAGTTCCGGGCCTTCAGTACCAGGCCGAAGCATGGCGCTGTTGGCCCTGCTGCTCCACAAGGCGAACCTGCTCCACGTGGCTCCCCCACCGGCAAGTGACTCTGTCGTGGCTCCCGTCCTGTTTTTAATTCCTGCGCATGTACCATTCCTCGGAGAGGCGTTAAAACTTATGTTTGATGCTGTGATAACAGCATGGACTGTAATATTTGCTTTTGAATTCCCTGAAATTTGCATTATTCCTTCCTGCTTGCTTATGTTCTACGCCGGCAGAGCCCGGCCCCGCGCATACCTCAGCCGCCGTTGGCCCCGGCCGGAAACCAGGACGGGACCAAGGAGTGAGGGGCTACGTGACAAGTTAGGCTCCTGAGTCGCGATGCTCAGGAGTCCCCCTTAGCGCTCGAACAGCAAGCAGGGAGGCGAGATGTGGGTGGATTTGCCGTTCTACGTCTACAGAGCCCGGTCCCGCGCATACCCCAACCGCCGTTAGCCTTTCGAAACTAAGGGGTGAGGGGCTACGTGACCAGTTAGGCTCATGAGTCGCGATGCTCAGGAGTCCCCCTTGACGCTCAATCGGCCTTCGTACCTTGGCTCCGCTTGGGGAGGGGCACGCGACGAACCAGGCCCGAGGAGGCCTGGCCAGGCGGGGTGCGTCTGGGCGGGACCCAGGCACAGCCCCCGTGCCCAGCCCCTTCGCGCGGCACTCCCGAGGGGAGGCGTTGCGACAAGGCCAGACACTGAGCTCTGGGCTCCCTGAGGTTGATGCAGCCCGAAGGCCAGCCTCAGTTGTTTATCACCAGCGCGGAGCATAGCGCTTCCGTATGCGTACGGGCATAGCTGCTCCTCGGCAGTGTCGTCTGCCAGTGCGGAGCATGGTGCTTCCACTGGTACATGGGAGGGGGCTCCCCTCCGGGAGGAGCCCCTGGGGCGTATACAGCCCCACCCTAACACGTGGCTGGCACGGTAGGGTTGGACGAGGTGTATCTGGGCACCCGTGAGCCAGCGCGGGACTCACGGGGCCCTACCTCAAGGCGGGTTGCGCCTGGCTCTGGGCCTTATCTTGGAGTGTGTTCCTGCAAATTTGGCCAGATGCCTGTGCTCTATGTCTTCGGGTCCCAGCTCTCGGGCTGGTCTTAGCCGTCGCTGGCATGCCAGGTCACGATGCCATGGACAAGACCAGAGGGTGAGGGCCGGAGAGCCGGTAGGATCCCTGAGTCGCGATGCTCAGGCACCCCCCCTTTAACGCGCAAGCTGGGTTAGATGACGAAACTCTACGTCCTCGGGTCCCGGCTCTCGGGCTGGTCTCAGCCGTCGCTAGCAAGCCAGGTCGCGATGCCATGGACAAGACCAGAGGGTGAGGGCCGGAGAGCCGGTAGGAGCCCTGAGTCGCGATGCTCAGGCACCCCCCCCCCCTTTAACGTGCAAGCTGGGTTAGATGACGAAACTCTACGTCCTCGGGTCCCGGCTCTCGGGCTGGTCTCAGCAGTCGCTGGCAAGCCAGGTTGCGATGCCATGGACAAGACTAGAGGGTGAGGGCCGGAGAGCCGGTAGGAGCCCTGAGTCGTGATGCTCAGGCACCCCCCTTTAACGTGCAAGATTCCGTCACCTAGAAAAAGGCACCAAATAACAAGCATGGTGGAGCGAAAGCATAGTCCTAAGGAAAACGCAAGAAGGATACAGGCCGCTGGGACAGGCCCGAGCGGCTTGGGGATGATGCAGCCCAAGGGGCGCCCCCAATAAGGTGAGCTAAGGACATGAAATAAAAGGGATACATGCTGCAGGGACGAACCCACGCGGCCTGGGAATAATGCGGCCCTGAAGGCGCTCCCAGCCAAAAGCGAAACTTAAAAGATGTCACCTGATGATGTTGGGGACGAAGGGGTGTTGGTGTAGCAGACTCGGTGGGATGCAGGAGCCGATCCTCACGAGCCCCCAGGCCCAAGGGCCTCGGGAGGCTCCGGAGGCGCTGGCGGCTCCCCGCGGGCCATCTCCATCTCCACCAGGGCTGCGGTGCGCTTGACCTCTTGAGCCTCCAAGATGGCCCTCATGAGACGCTGGTGCGCAGCAGCCACGTTTGGCAGGCCGTAAGGCATGCGCACGTAGCAGTGGGGCGGACCCTTGCAACGTCCCACTCGCGAGGGCCAGAGGCGCTCTTGAGACGCGGCTCGGTTGAGCCCTAGTATGTCGATGCAGATGCACAGCCCACCATCCTCGCCTGGATGGGGGGCCACAGCGGGTAGGCGGCGGCTGCCTCTCATGACCCTTGACTCCTGTAACTCCTGAATGGCCTTGCTGACGAACTCCTGAGGGTTTGGCCCTCCTTGCCTTGCCCATTCTTGAGGGAAACGTGCTTTGAAGCACGCCTCCACGTGGTGCCCAAGCGCCTCCCTCGTGACCTTGGCGAGGTCGGCGGCCCTCCAGGGGAGAGCCCCCGAGCCCTGCCTGAGGAGGGCGTCGGGCGTGCTTCCCTATGCGATGGAAGGAGGCTCCTCCTGGCAAGGCGCGGGCCCTGAGGGGCCTGCCTCCTGAGGAGCCGGGCCGGTCGATGTCTTCTTCTTCTTGGGTGCGGCCTCAGAAGGCCTCCTGCTTCTGCGGTCTGGGTCTTCCAATGATGCGGCCTGAAAGGCTCGCTCCAGGGAGCACACTGCGTCTCTCTCTTCGCAGGGCACCGTGATGACCCCGCCACTTCCTGGCATCTTGAGGATGTTGTAGCCGTGCTGGGTTACGGCCATGAACTTGGCCAGCGCCAGGTACCCGAGGATGGCATTGTACGGTAGGCGAATGTGGGCGACGTCAAAGTCGATGAGCTCGGTGCGGTAGTTGTCGCGAGCCCCGAAGGTGACAGGCAGGCGGACCTGCCCAATCGGGACCATGGAGCCGTCGGTGACTCCGGAGAAGGGCTTGGTTGGCTGAAGCTGACTGTAAGGCACTTGAAGATTGTTGAATGTTTCCATGGACATGACGTTGAGCCCTGCCCCACCGTCGATGAGGGTCTTGGTGACTAGCACGTTGCTGATGATTGGGGAACAAAGCATCGGGAGGACTCCGGCTGTGGCCGCGCACTTGAGCTGATCCACCGAGTTGAACGTGATGGCGCACGCCGACCACCTGAGAGGGCGCGTGGCCTCGAGCTTGGGGAGGACTGCATTCACTTCGCGGGCGAACTGCTTGAAGATGCGCTGAGAGGCTGGGGCTTGAGCTCCGCCCAGGATGCAGGCGATTGCGCGCGGTTCCTGGAAGCCCCCAGCCACCTCGTCCTAATGACGGTCTTCATTTCTCCTTGGCTGCGGCGGCAGCGGGGGGAGGCCTGCGTTCCCTTGCGGGCAATCCTCGCGAGGCTGATCCCTCCAGCCTCCCTCGCGAGGCGGGTCCTGCCAGCGGTCCTCGCGAGGTTGGTCGCGCCACCCTTGGCGCGGGCCGCGGTCTTCCCAGCGTCCTGCATTCCTTCCTCCTCCTCGGCCGTAGCCCCGGTCGCTGCGCTCGGGGCGTCTGCCGACCCTTCCTTCGCGCACGGCCCGGATATCTTGGCATTCATTGGTGTTGTGGGTGTGGAGGTCGTGGTACACGCAGTACCGACTGCCCTTGGAGGACTCGGGCTGATCTCTGCCTTGCTTGGTGTCTGGCTCGGCCACGAGCACGGCAGCCCCCTTGCTCTTCACGTCCTTGGCCTTGGGCTTCTTCTCTTCGGGGTCCGTGGCAGGCAGCTCGAGGAGGGAGAGGCGCCCCTCCTCAGCCCTGGCGCACTTGGTCGCCAAGTTGAACAGCTCCAAGGAGGTGCACGGATCCTCATGCATCGCCAGCTCCTCCTTCATCTTGACGTCGTGCACACCGTCGAAGAAGGCGGAGATGATGGCCTCCTCTGTCACTCTGGGGATCTTGAGGCACGCGTTGTTGAAGCGCTGGATGTACTTCTGCAGGGTTTCCCCTGGCTGCTGCTTGACATGGCGCATGTCGCTCATGGCGGGTGGCCGGTCGCGAGTACCCTGGAAGTTGGCGATGAAGCGGGTACGCATCTCGTCCTAGGAAGAGAGCGTGCCTGGGGCCAGATTCAGGAGCCAGGTGCGGGCTCCGTCCTTGAGCGCCATGGGAAACCAGTTCGCCATGACCTTTTCGTCTCCGTTGGAAGCCTCGATGCCCAGCTCATAGAGTTGGAGGAACTCCGCAGGGTCAGCCGTGCCGTCGTAGCGAGGGGGCAGGTCTGGCTTGAACTTGCCGGGCCATGCGACGTTGCGCAGCTCGGTGGTGAAGGCGCGGCAGCCCGCCGTTGCCACGGGGGGCCTTGGGCGACGGAGAGCTTGGTCCTGCGGGTCCCCATGCGCCGCGGTTGGGGGCAGCGCGGGGTCTTCACGTGCTGGAGCGGGGAGCGCTCGGGCAGCTTCTTGTGGGCGAGGGACTTCTTGGCAGCTCTTCTCTTGCCACGCTGGCGCCTGGCGGAGCGGGTTCCGCCCAGGGGCCGCGCGCCTTGGGGCCAGGGCGCCTTCTTGAGGAGGAGGCGGCTGAGGCGCCCCAAGAGCTTCATCGCCCGCGCGGGGCGGGGTGCGGTGCAGCGACAAGGACGGTGTGGGGGCGCCTCCAGCAGCGCGGACGAGCTCGGCGACTCGGTCGAGCCATTCTTCGTAGACGTCGTCGACGGGGCGGTAGCGCAGGAGCTCGTTTGCCGCGATGGGCGCAGCTCGGGCCTCCATGGCCGCGCGGGGCGCGCGTGACGAAGAACCAGCGGGTGTGAGCCAAGGCGTGGCAGTGCGGCCGTCCCGCCTCATGGACGGGTGCTGGGATGATGCTTGCTGCTCGTTCCCCGCCGGGCCGGTGGCGGTGTTGACGGCAGGTGATGGGGAACGACGAGGGCGCCCGCCGACGGGAGCTATCTGGGTGACATGGGAGGCGAGGGCGGCTCGGCGCTCGGCGCGAGCCCGACGAGTGTTAGACATGGTTGCGGTGGTCGGGGAAGAACGAGACAACGGAAGGCAGAGTCCGGCGCACCCCTACCTGGCGCGCCAAATGTCGGATTTTGGGTTCTGGCAGACCCTTGAGGTTCGAACACTGGGGTGCGCGCGGAGATTCAACCCTTTACCGTGTCGCTCCTCGCCAAATCGCTAGGACCTAAACTACTAAACAGAACAGCACAAGAGACACAAGATTTATACTGGTTCAGGCCACCATTGTGGTGTAATACCCTACTCTAGTGTGTGGTGTGGTGGATTGCCTCTTGGGCTGATGATGAACAATACAAGGAAGAACAGCCTCGCGAGGGTCTGTTCTTGGTTGGTGCCACTTGGTTCTGGCTCTTGAGTTCTCGATATCAGGTGCCTCTACCCCAGGGGTGGCTAGTCCTATTTATAGGCAAAGGCCCTGGGCCTCTCCCCAAATATTGAGCGGGAAGGGCGCCAACAATTGGCCATTTTGAAGGGGAACAGCGGGTACACTTATCCTGACTAAAGTTGGTCCTCACCTGGCAAAGACTCTAGTGATGACGCCGGCTTGGGCTCGACGATGACACCCTTCCAGCCGTTGGGCTGGTCTTGGTCTTGTTGCACCGAAATGGACGCCCTTGCTTGATACTCTTGCCTGCGCTTGCTCCCTTTGCACCAAAGAGGAAAGGAGGACACTGCGCGGGCTGGCGCCTGACTGGCGCCCTTGGTCGTCATGGCTTGCGTCATGGGCACCTCGCGAGGTATCCTGCCTTGAACTCTTCGCCTCCTCATGAGCCAGCCTGACGAGGCCGTGCCTGAGGAAGCTCCTTGTCGTCCGCCCCGCGAGGCTTGGCCCCTCGCGAGGGTCTTGAGCTTGCGTTGATGAAGATGGGTTGTGCTGGGCTTCCTTTGAGCCACGCCGCAGGCCGCAGGCAGGCAAGTCTGGGGACCCCCGTTCCCAGAACACCGACAAAGTTACTACTGAACTTCGAAGGTCCACAACGACACGTTCCACACCAGAATGGTATGGCAACCCTGTCCTGGAAATCATGTTGTTACACAACGGTGAACCTTCGAACTATGAAGAAGCGATGGCGGGCCCAGATTCCAACAAATGGCCTTAAGCCATGCAATCCAAGATAGGATCCATGTATGAAAACAAAGTATGGACTTTGACAGACTTGCCCGATGATCGGCGAGCGATAGAGAATAAATGGATCTTTAAGAAGAAGACGGACGCGGATTGTAATGTTACCATCTATAAGGCTCAACTTGTCGCTAAGGGTTATCGACAAGTTCAAGGGGTTGACTACGATGAGACCTTCTCATCCGTAGCGAAGCTTAAGTCCGTCCGAATCATGTTAGCAATTGTCGCATTCTATGATTATGAGATATGGAAAATGGATGTCAAAAGGGCATTCCTTAACGGCTTTCTTAAGGAATAATTGTATATGATGCAGCCAGAAGGTTTTGTCGATCCTAAGAATGCTAACAAGGTATGCAAGCTCCAACGCTCCATCTATGGGTTGGTGCAAGCATCTCGGAGTTGGAACATTCACTTTAATGAAATGATCAAAGCATTTGGGTTTATGCAGACTTATGGAGAAGCCTGCGTTCAAGAAAGTGAGTGGGAGCTCTGTAGCATTTCTCATATTATATGTGGATGACATACTTTTGATGGGAAATGATATAGAACTTTTGGACAGCATTAAGGCCTACTTGAATAAGTGTTTTTCAATGAAGGGCCTTGGAGAAGCTGCTTACATTTAGGCATCAAGATCTATAGAGATAGATCGAGACGCCTCATAGGTCTTTCACAAAGCACATACCTGGATAAGATATTGAAGAAGTTCAATATGGATCAAGTCCAAGAAGGGGTTCTTGCCTATGTTGCAAGGTGTGAAGTTGAGCTCGGCTCAATGTCCGCCCACGGCAGAAGATAGAGAAAAGATGAGTGTCGTCCCCTATGCCTCGGCCATAGGGTCTATCATGTATGCCATGCTGTGTACCAGACCTGATGTAAACCTTGCCGTAAGTTTGGTAGGAAGGTACCAAAGTAATCCCGGCATGGAACACTGGACAACGGTCAAGAATATCCTGAAGTACCTGAAAAGGACTAAGGATATGTTTCTCGTATATGGAGGTGACGAAGAGCTCGTCGTAAAGGGTTACGTCGACGCTAGCTTCACACAGATCTGGATGACTCTAAGTCACAAACCGGATACGTGTATATTTTGAATGGTGGGGCTGTAAGCTGGTGCAGTTGCAAGCAAAGCGTCGTGGCGGGATCTACATGTGAAGCGGAGTACATGGCAGCCTCGGAGGCAGCACATGAAGCAATCTGGATGAAGGAGTTCATTACCGACCTAGGAGTTATTCCCAATGCGTCGGGGCCGATGACTCTCTTCTGTGACAACACTGGAGCCATTGCCCTTGCCAAGGAGCCCAGGTTTCACAAGAAGACTAGGCACATCAAGCGTCGCTTCAACTCCATTCGTGAAAATGTTCAAGATGGAGACATAGATATTTGTAAAGTGCACACAGATCTGAATGTCGCAGATCCGTTGACTAAACCTCTTCCGCGAGCAAAAACATGATCAACACCAGAACTCTATGGTGTTCGATTCATCACAATGTAACTAGATTATTGACTCTAGTGCAAGTGAGAGACTATTGGAAATATGCCCTAGAGGCAATAATAAAATGGTTATTATTATATTTCCTTATTCATGATAATTGTCTATTATTCATGCTATAATTGTGTTATCCAGAAATCGTAATACATGTGTGAATACATAGACCACAACATGTCCCTAGTAAGCCTCTAGTTGACTAGCTCGTTTGTCAATAGATGGTTATGGTTTCCTGGCCATGGACATTGGATGTCATTGATAACGGGATCACATCATTGGGAGAATGATGTGATGGACAAGACCCAATCCTAAGCATAGCATAAGATCATGTAGTTCGTTTGCTAGAGCTTTTCTAATGTCTAGTATCATTTCCTTAGACCATGAGATCGTGTAACTCCCGGATACCGTAAGAGTGCTTTGGGTGTACCAAACGTCACAACATAACTGGGTGGCTATAAAGGTATACTACAGGTATCTCCGAAAGCATCTGTTGGGTTGACACAAATCGAGATTGGGATTTGTCACTCTGTATGGCGGAGAGGTATCTCTGGGCCCACTCGGTAATGCATCATCATAATGAGCTCAATGTGACCAAGTGGTTGGTCACGGGATCATACATTACGGTACGAGTAAAGTGACTTGCCGGTAACGAGATTGAACGAGGTATTGGGATACCGACGATCGAATCTCGAGCAAGTAACGTACCGATTGACAAAGGGAATTGTATATGGGATTACTTGAATCCACGACATTGTGGTTCATCCGATGAGATCATCGAGGAGCATGTGGGAGCCAACATGGGTATCCAGGTCCCGCTGTTGGTTATTGACCGGAGAGTCGTCTCGGTCATGTCTGCGTGTCTCCCGAACCCATAGGGTCTACACACTTAAGGTTCGGTGACGCTAGGGTTGTAGAGATATTAGTCTGCGGTAACCTGAAATTTGTTTGGAGTCCCGGATGAGATCCCGGACGTCACGAGGGGTTCCGGCATGGTCCGGAGGTGAAGATTTGTATATAGGAAGTCCAGTTTCGGCCACCGGGAAAGTTTTGGGGGTCACCGGTATTGTACCGAGACCACCGAAAGGTTCCCGGGGGTCCACCGGGTGGGGGCACCTATCCCGGAGGGCCCCATGGTCTGAAGTGGGAAGGGAACCAGCCCCTGGTGGGCTGGTGCGCCCCCCTTGGGCCTCCCCCTGCGCCTGGGGTTGGAAACCCTAGGGGGCGCCCCACTTGGCTTGGGGGGCAAGTCCCCCCCTTGCCCCCCCCCTTTGAGATGGGATCTCTAGGGGCCGGCGCCCCCCCCCCAGGGCCCCTATATAAAGAGGGGGAGGAAGGGCTACGCACCCCAGCTCCTGGCGCCTCCCTCTCCCTCCGTAACACCTCTCCCTCTCGCTGAGCTTGGCGAAGCCCTGCCGAGATCGCCACTACTTCCACCACCATGCCGTCGTGCTGCTGGATCTCCATCAACCTCTCCTTCCCCCTTGCTGGATCAAGAAGGAGGAGACGTCTTCCCCAACCGTATGTGTGTTGAACGCGGAGGTGCCATCCGTTCGGCGCTAGGATCATCGGTGATTTGGATCACGACGAGTACGACTCCATCAACCCCGTTCTCTTGAACGCTTCCGCTCGCAATCTACAAGGGTATGTAGATGCACTCCTCTCTCTCGTTGCTAGATGACTCCATAGATTGATCTTGGTGATGCGTAGAAAATTTTATTTTCTGCTACGTTACCCAACAATAACAATCCCTCAACGTGCAACAAAGAGTCACTCCAAAGTCACCAATAGCGGAGAACAAACAAAGAGATTATGGTAGGGTACAAAACCACCTCAAAGTTATCCTTTCTGATCGATCTATTCAAGAGTCTGTAGTAAAATAACATGAATCTATTCTTTTCGTTCGATCTATCATAGAGTTCGTATAGAATAACACCTTGAGACACAAATCAACCAAAACCCTAATGTCACCTAGTACTCAAATGTCACGTCAAGTATCCGTGGGTATGATTATACGATATGCATCACACAATCTCAAATTCATCTATTCAACCAACACAAAGAACTTCAAAGAGTGCCCCAAAGTTTCTACCGGAGAGTCAAGACGAAAACGTGTGCCAACCCCTATGCATAAGTTCACAAGTTACGGAACCTGCAAGTTGATCACCAAAACATAAGTAGATCACGTGAACATCCCATTGTCACCACAGATAAGCACATGTAAGACATACATCAAGTGTTCTCAAATCCTAAAAGACTCAATCCGATAAGATAACTTCAAAGGGAAAACTCAATCCATTACAAGAGAGTAGAGGGAGAGAAACATCAAAAGATCCAACTATAATAGCAAAGCTCGCGGTATATCAAGATCGTACCATCTCAAGAACATGAGAGAGAGAGAGATCAAACACATAGCTACTGGTACATACCCTCAACCCCGAGGGTGAACTAATCCCTCCTCATCATGGAGAGTGCCGGGATGATGAAGATGGCCACCGGGGATGGATTCCCCCTCCGACAGGGTGCCGGAACGGGCTCCCGAGAGGTTTTTGGTGGCTACAGAGGCTTGCGGTGGCGGAACTTCCGATCTAGGTTATTTTCTAGAGGTTTCAGTATTTATAGGAATTTTTGGCATAGGTCTCATGTCAGGGGGGTCTCCAAATCGTCCATGAGATGGGGGGGGGCGCGCCCAGGGGGTAAGGCGCGCCCTCCACCCTCGTGGACGGCCCGGGACTCTTCTGGCCCAACTCTTTCACTTTTGGGGCTTCTTTTGGTCCATAAAAAATCATCAAAAATCGGCACGTCAATTGGACTCTGTTTGGTATTCCTTTTCTGTAAAACTCAAAAACAAGGAAAAAACAGAAACTGGCACTAGGCTCTAGGTTAATAGGTTAGTCCCAAAAATCATATAAAATAGCATATAAATGCATATAAAACATCCTAGATGGATAATATAATACTCCCTCCGTCCGAAAATACTTGTCGAAGAAATAGGTAAAAATGGAGGTATCTAGAACTAAAATGCGTCTAGATACATTCATTTCTCCGACAAGTATTTCCGGACGGAGGGAGTAGCATGGAACAATCAAAAATTATATCACCCCCAAGTCCTTATCCAGACGGCGAGCCAGGCCCGTCATGGATTGCTTGGAACCAGAGGAAGTCCTGCTCTTAGCTGAAAACTTTTTGACCAAGGTTTTATTCTTCTTCTTATAAGCCAGCCCGTTGGACCGAGGAGAGGACACAGGGAGATCTTCAATCCCAGAAAAAGAAGGCGACTGTGGGCGAGCAGGAAGGTTGGAACAAACAGCGGAAATCGGGGTACCCTTACTAGCATGGTTCCCGGGGGGACCTCATCCATCATCTGCTTGGCACCCGCATCTTTCTGAGCTTTATCAACCGGGGCATTGTCCTTAAATAGATACTCCACTGCATGTTCCAGACCGTCCCACTCAGACTAGGTGAAATATGGATCAGAGCCACCACTTGGGTTCTGCCCACCAGCAGATCTATCTCCCTGCTTATCATCATCAGGATCAACCGAATTGGAAGGAGGAGGCGGAGGTGGGGCCTGGAAAGCTTCAACACCTTTGACCCGAACCCGCAGTCGAACACCCTCAGAAGACGGGACCACGTCCACAGAACCACGCACGCAAACAGGATCGACACACCAGATATTGAGATGCACCGGGACAACTTTCCCCAAAGATTCAGAATCAACCTCCACAGGTTTGCCACTGAGGGTCCCAAATGCCATCATGAATTCAGCCGACCGCAAACCTACTGGCACATCATCAACTAACACGCAAGTCTTGGACAGAGGACCAACAGCCTTCACACCACAAGTGGTCGCCTTAACAGAAACAACCAACTAGTTGAGAGGCAGAGTGAAGCTCGTGCACGACACAATCATCCGTAGGCAGTCCTTTGAAGGGAACACCACCGCAAACTCAGACTCCGAAAGCTGGCGCATTTGCCTATCCCAACCGCCTTCATCCCAAATCCTCAAACCATCCAACAAGGTCTGTGGAGAGATCTTTTCATCATGGACGGAGATGATAGCCGCGTTGGAGAGGGACGGAGCAGCCACCACCACAGGCACATCACAGTCAAGGGCAAAGAACGAGCAGCCTGGAAGACCGGTCCCAAAATGCACGAAGGAGGGAGACTTGGTGCGATTGCGACAGTCGACAGTCAGGTGTCCATCAGAACGACAGATCAAACAAAAAGGGGGGTTGGTGCATCTGGATTGGAAGTGGCCCGGTCGATGGCACGCGAAGCAAGTAAGGGAAGGAGAGGGGTTCAGAGTAGCTGAGTGATGACGGGGAGGAGGGGCGGGGGAGGAGGGATAAGGCCATCCCCAAGGCCGGCGGGAGAAGAGCCCGGGCTAGAGGGCGGACCGCGGCGATCCCTGACCTGCGCAGAGGAGGAGCCAGAGCCAAAGCGCTGGGAAGGGCGAGAAGCGGCACCAGCAGCAAAAGACCGAGGAGGCTGGCGCGGCGGAGCCACCAGGCCCGGGCCGGAGCTTGGCACGGCACCGACGAGGAGGAACCACCACCAGTCAAAGCAGCAGCAACCTCCCATGAATCCGGAACCGCCGCAGACGCGCCACCAGATCCGGGCAGAGCCGCCCCAGATCCAGCGGCCGACCGCGCCAGATCATCGCGCTGGAGCCTCTCCGGGCCAGCCGCCCACACCTCACGCTCGCGCTCCACCTCGCGCGACACACGGCCGGCCTCCAGCTTGGAACGAAGCTCGGCCTCGTACGTCAGATCCACCCCGGATCCTAGCGATTCCTCACGACGGCGCTTGCTGCCAGAGAGGGCCTCACTGGAGGATCCCCTGGACTTGTCCATGGCAAGGACCTCCGCGAAGGACAGGAGAAGGGGAGGGAGGAGGTGGATCTGAGGAAGTGACGGATGGGATGACGCGCTCTGTGAATGTCAGCGGCGGAAGCAGGGAACCCTAGGAAAGGGGGAAGGGAGCCACGCCGCACCCATATATAACCAGCGCTGGTCAGGCCCAACTGGGCCGGGGGGGAGGCGGGGCAGAGGCCACAACTAGCTGCCCCGGGGCCACGGAGGGGAGAGGGGGAAAGGCAGCGAATGAGGAAAGCACATGTGGCCCAGCAGGCCCAGTCCATTCCATCCCAGAAATAGAAAGGCCCACCAAGCCCTGCGGCCCCACGGCATCCACCAACCGAGCAGGATCTAGGGTTTGCCCGACAACCAGCACCCCACCCACCGGCGCGGTAGCCGCCGCCGGCCGCGGCCACGGCCAGGACGGCAAAGGCGGAGCGGCGACAACAGATGAAGAGCCTAGGCCAGCGCCCAACACCGCAGCGACAGGGGGAGAAGAGCCAAGGATGCCACGAGAAGGAGACGGGGGCAGACACTTACCAGATTTGCGCCGGTGACGGCCGACACGCTGCCACCCCGAAGAGCCAGCCGGCGACGCCAACGGCCGGCCCCGACCCCGCGGAGCAAACTTCCGGACCCGGGCTGGCGCCCAGACGGCCGGCCCCGCCGCCGCCCCGACGGACGGGGCAACATTCTCCAAATTAGAGGACAATGCATCTTCATCCCCCAGAGCCCAGAAACGGGACCCAGAGAATACCGACGACGACCCTGGGCGGCCCGCCGAGGACGGGGAGCCAGGGAGATCCACCAACGAGCCAGGAGACAAGGTGGCCGGTGGGGGGGAAAGGGGGGAGGCGGGGCAGGGGGAGGACGAGGGCGGGGAGCAGGGAGGAGAGGGGAGGGGGAGAGAGCCCATCCAAGGAAAGCCAAGTTTGTGTTCTTACAAGTTTAACATCGAAAAAGATGTTCAGAGTTATATCTGCTCCATATGATTGTGTCTAGTAGTGTTTCCGGTAGTCACCTTGGGTAGCATGTTAATGAAGCATGTAACTGTTCATAGAACATTGAATCACTAAACACAGTAATATTTAGGAGGTGGCTCTTAGACCGGCAGTGGTAGGGAGGAAGGTGGGCTCAGGGGGATGTCGACGGTGATGGGAACGAGCAGCGCACATCGGCGAGAAGGGGGGCAGTGGCCATTGCAGATTTCGCGCGGCCGTCATTGTCGTAACTTGAACTGAACTGAAACTTAAAAAAATTGAACCGAACTGAAACATAAAATAAGAATTGAACTGAACAAAAACTAGAAATTGGACTGAACTAAACCTAGAAAACTGAGCAACAGTGCTTCCTAAAGGTCACCATATTTTTTATCTTAGCGGGGACGGCAAGGATCCATGGTTATACATAAAACATAGAGAAAAGTCCAATTTTCGTCCCTCATTTCTTTGGTTTGCTCACTTTTAGTCCCTCAACTCTAAAACCGGACATATTGCACCACGAACTTTGTAAACCAGCCACTTTTCGTCCTTGCGGGGTTCCAAGTCAACCCGGTTTTGACCACGGGATGAACAGTGCACAGATGAATAGTAAAATATAAAAAAATAGCAACAAATCAAAAAAATCTGAATTTTTTTTACGTCGAAGATACTCAGGTGCGCAAGGTGTGTGCCAATTTTTTTCATGTTTGGACATTTGAGGAGCTCGCGGCAAAAAAAACTAAATGTACTCGGCGATGAACAGTAAATTCAAAAAAATAGAAAAATAATTCTAAAAAAACTGTAATTTTTGGTATCAAATATTCTCAGGTGCGCAAGATGCGTGCAAAATTTCATGCTGAAATGACATCCGAGGAGCTCGTGGCAAAAAAAAAATAGCGTACGTGCGCGCCGCTTTGAGTGGTTTTCAAACCCTCGGATGTCATTTCAGCACGAAAATTTGCATGCACCTTGCCCACCTGAGAATCTTCGACTAAAAAAATCAGATTTTTTTTTGCTATTTTTTTGAATTTACTGTTCATCACGGAGTACATTTAGTTTTTTTTTTGCCGCGAGCTCCTCGAACATCCAAACATGACAAAAATTGGCACGCACCTTGGGCACCTAATTATGTCCGACATAAAAAAGTTCAGGTTTTTTTTGATTTTTTGCTATTTTTTTCGGTTCTACTGTTCATCCCGTGGTCAAAACCGGGTTGACTCGGCAGCGAAACCCCGCAGGGACGAAAAGTGGCTGGCTTCGGTGCAATCTGTCCGGTTTTAGAGTTGAGGGATCAAAAGTGAGCAAACTGAAAAATTGAGGGATGAAAAGTGGACTTTTCTCTAAAACATAAACAGCAAGAAACAAATGGACGTTGACAAAGGATGCTATGCAGATGTAAAAGTTCCTGGTGTTTCTCCACAACCATGAACTGATGTAGGCTGCATGGAAGAACTACTTTTGGTTTGCAGAGTGAACATCCACACTTCCTTTTTTTATCTTTGCATAATGAACTAGTGAAATGTACATTATTACTTTATATTTTTCTTATATAATGTACTGTGTAAATTTTTGCATCTGAACTTTCTAATCATTTTTTTTGAACTTCACTAGTTCACAAAAAGCTAGTATATTTTCAAAATAAAGCCATGAGAAATAAGATTAGTACTAAAATTAATAAAACATTAGATGGGAGGATTAGTAGATGCACGTACACTTCATATTCTAATGGGCATCACTAGGAGCACTAGCCTTTTTCTCTTTGTTGCTATACGAACAGGTGCGCACATCCTGTCTTTTTTTTTTAAAAGCGTTGAAGTCTCATGGACAAAGCATCAAACAGGTTTCAGGCAATCCAGTGCTCTCCCTCACCTATTTGCTAAATGAACAAAGAACTTGCAGGAATGTTCAGACTGACGGTGTTATTATTATGTTTGTTTGTAAGCAAGGTTCTGAGGCTAAAAGAAACAAAAATGGAAGATTTTTTTATGTGTGCTTGCTCACCGGTGGCGGTGGCGAGGCAGTAGGTCTTGCCGTAGAGCCTGCAAATGTTGGAGCGGACGGTGGGCAGCGGTCTCGAAGAAGGTGAGCACCAACCTCTGTTGTGCTTTGCAGCGAGTAGGCTCCAAATAAAAATGGACGACGCAGGAGGTTGCATATGGATGAACTGACGACCCTTTTTTTTCTCGTACTGAAGCTTCTTTGTACTGAAGCTTCTCTGCACTGAAGCTTGTTTCGAGAAATCATATCAGTGGGCTATTAAACACATGCAGCAACATCGAAAGAGGAACACTAGAAAAAGAGGACGCCACTATACATGAACTACGGTGGACAGACCAACAACATAAATCCTCAAGCAATAATCGGGAGAGCTCACAATCTCCATGGAAGATGCCTATGAATTCGCCATGGAAGGGCCTCCCACTCCCCTGCTCTATCTCCTCCCATTCCCTGCACACACACACGGAGCAGAGAGAGAGGATGAGAGGGAGATGACTGGGCCAGATCGAGGACGGAGCACAGGGTGACCTGCACGCAGCTCTTCTTGACAATCAAGGATCCAAGACACAGTCAGAAGTACCTGGCCAAATTTGAGCTTATATTATTATCTGTCAAAATCCAAGTAATTCGTATTTTGGACTCTTAGTATGCATTAGCCATTCTACTTAAGCTATCCTATGCAAACTCTGAACCTCTATTTAAGCTATCCTTCTTTTCTAGTCGGCTATAGTTTGATCTATGAATTTCTTGCTTTGTTTACATTTTCTTGAATCTCTTTTATGCTCAAACGCTAAATCATTCCAGAAGATATAACTTCTTGGCTGATCACTGGTGTCTTGTGAGGAAATAACATGCATCGCAGTTCAGTTGATAAAATTGTGGCATTGGCAGAAGCACTCCACTAGATTCCGATGATTCAAGTCTAACAAACAACCATGAAATAGTACCAGCAGCAGTTGAGGTTTCAGTTCTGAGCACGCACCTGTTCATGGAGCAAGCCGCGGCTACTTCACAGCAGAGCTAGCGATGGGAGAAGCAACGTAATTAACCACCTTGTTCTCTGAAATGTAGATAAACAGGGGACTACTGTATTTAACATAGGATCCTGCTACTGATAGATATGTTTGGGGCATGAACTGAATTTCGATTCATCTTTTTCCGTTGAGAAATTTTTTCACGATAAGTCTAAGATTGGTTTATTTCTCTGAATGTGCATGGTTACTGCAAGAGATAAGACATCCATCAGTTGCTGATTCGACATGTTAAGGAAAACATATTTTCACAAGTCCCAAGAGAATTTTTGAGCAACCTTAAAATGACAGTGAACAGGAAAAAAATTCAAGGAGCCTGAGAATGTAAGACTACGGTTGCACATAATTCAAATGAAAAGCTAATATGATCTGAGAAGCATAGCTGCACGATGCAACCTTTTTCACATTCTTGACAATTAGACTGCAGTTTCTTAAACCAAAAAATCTTCTAAGTAATAATAACAGTCCAAACATGGTTATGTGCATCACCATTCAGTGCACACTTTTCTGAATAGAGCAACGGAGTGTTTTAAGAAGCCACAGAAGCATTAAAAAACATATATACAAAAAGTTACTCAAATGCTGTGCCCAAATTCAGGCCAAGAATTTTCATTCATATCTGAAATTTTTATTACAACATGACTCGTAACTCGGTACATTGAGGACTTGCTTAACTCGAAGGTTCACCCACACGGACTCCAGAAAGGTTGCTTGTTTGGTGAAGCAACAACAATATGGTTTTGCTTCGGGATTTTGCAGCTGAGATCCCGCATTCCCCTTCGAGCATGCAGAGTTGAAACTGGAGTCACCTTCTTCACGCTAGGTGAAGCAGCAGTGACAGGCAGTGGTGTAGAGCCAAAGGAACACCAAGCCTTGGAAGCGATGGGACGAGAGACCTTCTTCAAGGATGGTGTAGAGTTTGACAGATGGCTGCAATATGATGCCACCTTTTTCACAATCTTGACTATTAGAGTGCTGTATCTCAAACCAAAAAATCTTCCCAAACATGGTTATGTGCATCACCACTCAAACGAAGTATCGTGAAATCAGAGATGAACCCATTGGATCTGTGCCTCAGTGAGCAGCAGAATGCTTTAAGAAAATAGATACGAAAAGATTACTCAAATGCTCTGCAAAATTCAGGCCAACAATTTTCTCATTCATATCCAAAATTGATTACAGTATGACTTGATAGTCGGTACATCAAGGACTTGCTTAGCTCAAAGCTTCACCCACACATACACACAAGAGTTCACTAACCAATGTTACTCTTCGGAAACTGCAACTTTAACTCACTAAGATGCCAATGCCTAAAAATCCAATTCAGCCAAGATTAATTTTACAGGAGAGTCAGCATAGTCTCCAAACGCTAGGCAGCTCACATGATTACGTGTGTATCGACAAGTTCAATTCTACTCCTTTTTCCTGCTACAAGCCGGGTAGCAAACGGGTGTTTTGGATTTTGCGGCGAGTGCGTTTTACGCTCTGTCTCGTGCCTGAATTGCAGTACATGAGTTTCCTTTTTAGGCTCATCTGCTTTACTTTGATTTATTGAAAATGCCCTTTATTTACTTAAACCCTTAACTTAGGACCAGGTATGGATGCAGTGGTAACTATGTCGTACACATCTTAACAAGGTTTTTGCTGCCTAGCTAGATGGAGACTCTGCTGACACTCTTGTAAAATTACTAATGACTGAAAGGAATTCAAAGAACACTAGAAATCTTGGTGGTTAAGTGCAGAACCTAGAGATGCAAAGATTAAATGAAACTCATGTGTGCATGGTTTAGGAAGCAACTAAAAGACTAGGGAAGGCGTAATACCACTGGACGCACCCAAGGAATTGGTTGCTTCATTGGTGCTGCAGCGGTGGCACGGATTTGCTTCGGAACCTTGCAGCTGAGCTCCCCCATCCCCCTTCTTGCGCGCAGAGTTGAAGCTGGAGTCGTCTTCTTCACACCGGGCGCAGCAGCAGTGACAGGCAATGGTGTTGAGCCGACGAAAGAGCGAGCCTTGGAAGCGACGGGACGAGAGACCTTCTTCACAGGCGCAACAGCAGTGGCAGGCAGGTAGAGTGGAGCCTTGGAAGCCGGGCGCTTGCGGTGGTGGCAAGCGGACTCCTCGTCTTCAGCCATCTGGCGTCCACGGGCACGGATGGCGCACCGGACGTCCACGGGGTCAGCACCAGCAGCAGCCGGCAAGGTGGTGGCAGGCCCAGGGCGCGCGGCGGCGGCGATATCAGAGGCATGGAAGGTGCTGGACACCGCAGGCGCCGGGCTGCGTTCTCCATGGTTGACACCCTTGAGGTGGTGAACAAGTGGGCACCAGGCACGGACGGGATTAGCACGGGCCGCCTTGACAGGAGCATCGACGTCAGATGCGGCCGTGGCGGCGTGGCGATGGGGACGCCCTCCATGGTCGACGCCATAGCGGCAGAGTTCTTGGGCGGCTGCAGCGGCCTCCTTGGCGAGGCCGTCTTCCTGGAGACGGCGCTGGAAGTCAGCGTCCCAGCTGGCGAGGGGCTCCCGGGACTCACCGGTGGCCTTGGCAAGGTTGTGCTTGGTCCAGTACTGGAGCACCCTCTCGAGGACGCGCGAGGGCACCCGCGTCTCCAGCGGGAGGGCTTGGGCGGCGGCCGGGCGATAGTCCCACGCCGGAGCGACGAGCACCTTGCTGTCGGAGCTACGGAGCTGGAGCACCTTCGCCGCCATCGATGGCGTCTCCTGGATTGGATCTGGAGATCTGGGAGGGAGGCGAACGAATCGAGTTGGAGCCGCTGCTCCCGCGCAGGCGCTTTTATTCATCGGGGAGCTCATAGTTCTTACCGGACTCGGATTACCAGTTGTCGCCGGCTGAACTGGAAATGAACTCGAACTCGAATTCACAGGGGGCAAGCCCTTGGCCGTGTGCATACCCGCTGGAGCGGGGCAGGCGATGCCACCGCGCTGGTCCGACCGGCGTACGGGTCGGCCCGCGGCATCCGTGTCTCGGCGTGCGTCCACGGCCATTCCATCAGCGGGCAGGCGCAGGTACCCGACCTCTTCCACGAGGCCGTCAGCCGGCGCGGCTCTGTTCCTCTGTTCTCCTAGCTTCTTCCTCTGTTCCTTTCTTGGCTCCGGCCTCTCGGGCTCTGCTACTGCCGAGGGAATTTTTTTCTTAACATTATCAAGACTTTTATTCCTCAAATGATCAGTCGTGGGCAGGTAAGTATTGATTGTGGTGGGCGGGCGAGCTTAAATCCGAACCCTGACCCGTCGTGGAAATCCGGATTTTGAAAAATTTCTGAGGTCAATGGCCCAGGATCCGAAGTGTCCTGGGGATTTTTAGGTTCAACACCTGATTCTATGTTCGAAGGATAGATGATCTCTTTTCGAAGATGGGTGTCCGGCTCGTAGGGCTTGGAGATCCGAACATAGCTTGTTTTTAGCATAGTGGGAGTGGTATCCTTAACTTGCTCCTCCACGACAGTCACCAGGTGGGTGACAGGTGGGGATCTGATTTCCCTCTGATCGGGTTTAAGCCCAATCAGATTGTAATCTGTTGCGACCCCCAGGGCGGCGATGCGATCTAGCAATTCTTTTAAAGACGAGATATTTGCCGGATCCATCTTATCGCCGCCGAAATCATCTCGGACCAACCGAGTTGTAGAACTCGGTGCCACCGATTTGGCTAAGGCCATTGCACATGTGATTCCCGGTCTGACCGAGAATTACAAATCGGTGTGACCGAGTTCAGGACTTTGTGAAACCCTAGCAGTCTCGGTGCCACCGGACTATGACTCGGTCTGACCGAGTTCACTAGTTTAGGTTCCAAAAGATGCTTTGGTATCACCGAGTTTTCAAATCGGTAGATCCGAAATGCTTTCTGTGGAAAACTAAAACTAAATTGTTGACTCATTCTTTTGCAAAAACCTCTGTACTTTGTGATGCTCATCCAATCTATCTCATCTATATCTATTCACAGGGTCTGCTGTCAGTGTTTGCATCATGTCAGATCAGAGTGACAGTCAGAACAAGTCTGAGGAGCAGGTTCATATGAGTGAGGGCACTAGTCCCTTTAGCAGCTATGATGATTGTAGCAGGAGCACACCTAGCAACTTGCCTAAGGCAGCCACTAGGGCCAGAAAGAAGAGAACCTCAGATTCTGAGGATGAGGACTATGTGGCTGTTGAGGATGAGGCCACTTCCAAGAAGAAAGTTCTGAAAAAGAAATATGGCACAGCTGCTGCCACTAAGCCAGGGATGCAGAAGAAGGCACCTGCAAGAAGGATTCCCACTTCCAAACCTAGGAAGGTTGCCACTGGTGAAACCATGAAGTTCACCATTGAGTCTGAAGATGAAGCTGCTGGCCAAGACAAGAAGAAAAAGAGAGTCAGAACCACTACTGCCAAGGTTCTTGGCAAGCCCTCTATGAGGAGAGACTCTGTTGAAGAGGAAGAGGTTGCTGCACCAGCACCTAAAGCTCAAAATCTTATGGGAGATGCTATAAGGTCAGGGGCTGCTCCATCTAAGCCCAAAGAAGCTCCCTAGGCAGCTGCTCCAAAGCCCAAAGCTGCACCCAAGAGGAATACAAGGAATATTCCTGCTGGAGAGAAGAACAAGGCCCCAGTGCCTGAAGCTGCTATAGAAGAAGAAGATGATGATGAGTCACATGTCTTGAGGAGGTTGAAGCCCAAAATTCTAGATCACAATGATGCTCATCCAGTAGCTGAGGACATGAAGCTCAGGAAGGATGCAGGACTCAGACAGTGGAGATTGACTGATCCCCATGCAGTCAGGAGAAGAACTGCTGTGGACTACATGTTCCATACAAAGGAACAGCGGGACTACTATGAGACAGTGTTGCTTGACAAGAAGCCTATAGTCTGTGATATGAGATGGGTGGACTGGAAGTACATCAGGGAAAATGAAGAACACTATCCTGGAGTCTATGATAGTTTCAAGTCTTGTGGAGTAGAGGACTTTGTTGGGAAGAAGCTCACAAAGTGGAATGATGAGCTTATTATGCAGTTCTACTCCACAGCTCATTTCTACCCAGATGGAAGGATTGTCTGGATGTCTGAAGGTACTAGGTACCAATCAATAGTTGAAGAATGGGCAAAATTGATCAATGCTCCTAAGGAGAATGCGGATGACTTGGATGTCTATGCCAAGAAGAAAAGGATCACAACTCCATGGAACATGTGTACAGAGAGATCCGAGATGCTGTTGTTAAGACACACAAATTTGGATCAGTACATTACCTTCTGTCAGGTTTGCCAACAATCAACTGGATCCTCAGGCATACTCTTTTGCCAAAGTCAGGTGATCACAAGATGATCAGAGGCCATGCAATTAACCTGCTTCACATATTTGATGTGCCTCAAAAGTTTAAAGTCATGAGCCTAATTGTGGAAACTATCAAGAGGACAGCTGCTGATCAGAAGAGAAGTTGTGGGTATGCCCCACAGATCCAGGAGCTAATCAACTCCAAGATGGGCACTGACACATATCTCTTGGACAAGGATCACATGCCCATCTATCCAGACTTTGAGGACAACACTATGGTGATGGATGAAAATGAACCACCTTCTGTGCAAGCACAAGAAAAGAAGGAGAAGGCAAGGGCTGAAAAGGCTACAAAGATGCCAACCATTGATGAGGCATCTCAGTATTTCCTGAAGAGCAAGCAAGATCAGATTGGCTACTTGATTGCCTCCACTCTGAGGATTGAGAAGGGATTGGCCACCCTGACTCAAAACCAGGAGAGCTTGGAGAGGATCATGGAGCAGAAGTTCTATGATTTAGATGTGAAGGTCACTAAGATACAGTCAGTTGTTGAGCAACTTCGGGATGAAGTGCAGGAGAAGAAGGGCAAGTCTACCACTGATGCTTTTGCTAGAGTGCCCAGAGAATAGAGATATGTTGCAGTGCCTGTTCCAGACACCAGAGCAACTTCATCTGCACTAGCTACAGCTTTAGTGCATCCAGCTCCAGCACCCACTCCACCAGCTCCATCAACCTCAACAGATGCCTTCGTCCTTGGAGTTTTATCTACACCACCACCTGAAGACCAAGCCTGAGAGTCGATCTAGCACTATGCATTTTTTATGAACTTTTTGGTAACTTGTTGCCAAAGGGAAAGAAAATGTATAGATCATAGGCTTCGAGAGAGAGTGTTGCTTTTGTTCTCTCTTGTTTTGTTTTTGGTGGTTGAACTTTGTTATTTGCTTGTTTGAGATACTCTATGCTTTTGTGTGATACTTGGATGATCATGTGTTTGATCATATGCTACCTTAATGCTTGTTGGATGACATTATCCTTTTATATCTCTATATGATCATTCACTTTGCTTGGTGATGAGTGCATGTATTTAATTATTATCATTTTGAGCGCTCCACCAAGATGTATGTGACATGGAAGAGTAACCCATGATCTTAACTCTTTGTGCATTTGCAGTCCAAAGCAAATCTTAAACTATGCACAAATTTAGGGGGAGCTCTTGCTTTTCACATACTTCTCAAAGCGACAATGTTTTTCACTCTTATTATCATTTGTCGAAGCTTTGATCTATATATTGTCATCAATTACCAAAAAGGGGGAGATTGAAAGTGCAACTATCCCTAGGTGATTTTGGTAATTCCTAACAACATATAGCTCATTGAGCTAATACTATTTCAAGATAAATGTTTCAGGAAAGCTCAATGATTGGCATGGCATGGATGAGAAAAGTGGACCCCTCAAAATGCTAAGGACAAAAGGATTGGCTCAAGCTCAAAGCTCAAGACACTACATTTTCTATTTTAGTGATCCAAGATCACATTGAGTCTATAGGAAAAGCCAATACTATCAAGGAGGGATGAGGTGTTGCTTAATGAGGTTCTTGCTCAAAGTGCTTAGTGATATGCTCCAAAGCCCTCAACTACTTTCTCACGTCCACATATGACCTAAACCAAAAATCAAACTCGACCCCACCGATTCTTCCTATCCGGCGCCACTGAGTTCAGATGTCAGAGCCACTGCCACAAACCCTAGGCAAATCGGTCTCATCGATAGGGATCTCGGTCTCACCGAGATGGGATTGTAATCTCTCTGTTTCCCTTCATAACGTTTCGGTCCCACTGAGATGAGCAATCGGTCCCACCGAGATTGCAATGTAAACTCTCTGTTTCCCCTTCGTAACATTTCGGTCTCATCGAAATGAGCGAATCGGTCCCATCGAGTTTACTTGACCAACTCTCTGGTTAGCTTATTACCAAAATCGGTCTCATCGAGATTGTGTAATCGGTCTCACCGAGATTACGTTATGCCCTAACCCTAACTATATCGGTCCTACCGAGTTGCATGTCGGTCCCACCGAAAATCCTAGCGGTCACTAGATTTGCTGAATCGGTCCGACCGAGTTTATCAATTCGGTCACACCGAGATTGGCAAGTTGTGTGTAATGGTTAGATTTTCTGTGGAGGCTATATATACCCCTCCACCTCCTCTTCATTCATGGAGAGAGCCATCAGAACAAACCTACACTTCCAACTTACATTTTCTGAGAGAGAACCACCTACACTTGTGTTGAGGCCAAGATATTCCATTTCTACCATATGAATCTTGATCTCTAGCCTTCCCAAGTTGCTTTCCACTCAAATCTTCTTTCCACCAAATCCAAATCCTGTGAGAGAGAGTTGAGTGTTGGGGAGACTATCATTTGAAGCACAAGAGCAAGGAGTTCATCATCAACACACCATTTGTTACTTCTTGGAGAGTGGTGTCTCCTAGATTGGCTAGGTGTCACTTGGGAGCCTCCGACAAGATTGTGGAGTTGAACCAAGCAGTTTGTAAGGGCAAGGAGATCGCCTACTTCGTGAAGATCTACCGCTAGTGAGGCAAGTCCTTCGTGGGCGACGGCCATGGTGGGATAGACAAGGTTGCTTCTTCGTGGACCCTTCGTGGGTGGAGCCCTCCGTGGACTCGCGCAGTCGTTACCCTTCATGGGTTGAAGTCTCCATCAACGTAGATGTACGATAGCACCACCTATCAGAACCACGACAAAAACATTCGTGTCTCCTATTGCGTTTGCACTCTCCAAACCCTTCCCTTTACATTCTTGCAAGTTGCATGCTTTACTTTCCGCTGCTCATATACTCTTTGCATGCTTGCTTGAATTGTGTTAAGATTGCTTGAACCATGCTAAGTTGCTAAAGTCTGCCAAGAACTAAAATTGGGAAAAGTATAGATTTTTATTTGGTCAAGTAGTCTAATCACCCACCCTCTAGACATACTTTCGATCCTACACCAGGCAGCGGACATCCTTGCTCGAATGGGCGCTAAACACGACCCCGTTATGCCTAACACCTTTGTGGAGCGGCTCTTCAAGCCATCCGTAGTATGGCAGGACAAGAGCGGAACCACCAGTCCAGCGCCGATCACCCCCCAGATGTCGAACATGATTCAGATATCATCGGGGGCTCGGGCACAGAACCAACGCCTTCTGCCCATGTAATTATGGTAGTAATCGCCCCATGGACCGAACCCTTCCTGGCCTTCCTTAATAGGCGGGAGCGCCCTGAGGACCAGAATGAGGCTCGTTGTATTGTTCGACGTTTGAAAGCCTATAAGGTTCATGAAGGAGAGCTCTACAAGAAAAGTACTACCGGAGTCCTTCAAAGATGTATCTCCGAAGAAGAGGGGTGGCAGCTCTTGGCCGAAATCCATGCTGGTCTTGGCGGTCATCATGCCGCAACCCGGGCCCTTGTAAGTAAGGCCTTCCGTACTAGCTTCTTCTAGCCTACGGCCCGAGCAGATGCACAAGACCTTGTCCAACATTGTGTAGGAGGCCAACTTTTTGCCAATCAAAGCCATATGTCGCCTACCACCCTACGAACAATCCCCATTACTTGGCCTTTTGCGGTCTAGGGGCTTGACATGGTCAGACCCCTTAAAGGGGGAAGCCATAAGAAAAAATACCTGCTGGTAATGATGGATAAATTCACTAAGTGGATAGAGGCCAAACTAGTTAAAACGGCTGAAGCCGGACCGGTGATAGATTTTATATCCGGTGTCGTACACCATTATGGTGTCCCACACAACATCATCACCGACAACGACTCTAACTTTACAGCCGATGAGGTAAAAACTTGGTGTGCTAATCTGGGTATCAAGCTCGATTACGCCTCCGTATATCACCCTCAAACAAACAGTCAAGTCGAGCGGGCCAATGGCCTGATAATGAGCTGCATTAAACCCAGACTAGTGCGATCTTTAAAGGAGTCAGATAAACACTGGGTCGAGGAGCTCGACTCCGTACTCTGGGGGCTGCAGAGCACACCCAATCGCATGATCGGATACACACCGTTCTTCATGGTGTACGACATAGAGGCCGTCTTGCCCTGTGATATTATTCATGACTCACCTCGAGTGCGCATGTACGAAGAGAGAGATGCCGAGCTCGATCCGCAAGATGACTTAGATGGCATGGAGGAGGAGCGATATCGCCAAAGCTCATTCCGCATTTTACCAACAACAAACTCAAAGATACCAAAGCAGAGAAGTGCGGGCCAAGACTTATAATGTTAGTGAACTCGTTCTACGCCTACCAGAGAAGAAAAAAGACAAGCTCAGGCCCAAATGGGAGGGTCCCTTCATTATAGATGAAGTTCTCACTGGAGGAGCCTATCGCCTTCGTAATGCATCGAACAATCGCTGAGAGCCAAACCCATGGAACGCTGCCAGACTCCGAAGATTCTACGCTTAAGTCCGGACACGTTGTTTGTTACCTTTTTCTCTTTTTTCCATTTCTTCTTTTCGTTTGTTTTACGATTTCTAGCGTGTGTTCGGGTCAGACGCACACTTACCGGGAATACATATTTAAATGTACTCACCCCACTATAACTGGGGGCTTCCTTCAAACATAAGCTCTGTATTATCTCGAGCATAAGGCTCACCGTATACATGTGTATTGCTTACTCATATACGTCTTGTCTTCGCCATTATATGCACCTCTATGACTTAAGTTTTTGCCAAGATGGGTTGCCTGGCTCCTGTGTTTATGCCCTATGTTCCCGATTGTTCGGCTAGGACATAAAGGGAGCACCTCTGTGATTGTTACAACCGGGTCATCCGGACATGTACCTCAGACGGGTGAAGCTGAAAGCTAGCGTTCTTTAGGGAATAACTGGTCGGCGGACAAACGACGAACTACCTTCGTAGCACTATAAACTAACACAAAATACATAGACACCTGTGATTCTTTCGCTTCACAGCCTAGTCATGCCTACATGCATGCCGACCCAGGTAGAGGAACCCTTAACGGAACTATTCTTCCTGGAAGACGTTTCTTACATTTAAAAGTAATATAACATAACTCCCCGAATATAGCTTGTCTATTCAAGCATTATGACTGGATCGCCTGATTTCCAAACGTACTTGGTGTTTTCCACCGATATAGTATTCGGAAACACTCCACCCTTGGGATTTGGAGGCTGAAGCGGAAAGTCTGCTATGACAATCTTTTCCAATTCGGCGGGAGATAAGTTTGCTGATAAAGTGTATTGTCACATACAATCACACACCTACTCCTTATCTATGCCATCTATGAGGCTGTCTAATTTACAGTGCTGTTGTGAAAATTTGGCAGCTATCTTTACTTGGTCATATACCAAGCTAACCGGAATTTCTTGTCCGTCTGGTCCCCGGGGTCCGACCCGGGCCATATGATTCGGATCAAGTTCGGTATACTGTGTTTTCACCATGGCCCAGCCTCTCGTGCACCTTCTCGACATGCCGATGCCTTCCACAGCTCAAAGCAAAGATGAGCTCCTTTGAATAGCTCCGTGAGCTCACCCATCGGCCCAGGAGGAGAATCGGATGGCCATAAAGCTTTAGCCATATTCCTCATTGCTTTCCGAGCTCGCTCATGCACTTTGGATAGCTCTTGCAGCAAGTCTCCTTGAAATTCGGACACTTCTCCTTCGGGCCTCCCATTAACAAACCTACAGGAACAAATCTCGTCAAAAACAAAAAAACATTCCATCAGGGAATCTCATGAAAGTTAGGATCAGGGACATACTAAATATGCCGCCTTTCAGCCTTTGGTTCTCTTTCAAGGCATCTGACAGTTGGGCTCTTACGTCCTTCAGTTCCTCGGCCTGCTTGATGTTGGCATCCTGTAGCTTGTTCTTCTCATCCCTTGTTCGTGTTAGCATACGTTGACCAGCGGCTTCTTGCCTTTCAGCATGATGTTTATCTGCCTGCGCGGCCTTCAGTCTCTCTTCCAGCTGATCCAACAATTCTACAGCCATAAACAAAACAGTGTTTATTTCAAAAACATCGCTGGCATAGAATCGTATTTTCCGGACAGTAATTGACATTACTAGTCGGTGCCTTCTTGGACTTCTCCAGTTCGGCGGTGACAGCAGTTAGCTAGGTCCGACAGTTCTCAAGCTCCTGAGACAGCATGTTGTTATTCTCCATGAGTACCTGATTATACAACAATCCTTAAATCAGTTGCGTCAACTGCTTCAAGTCTCGGGGGCTACTGGCACATGATTATTGAATCTACACAAAACCTTTACCCACATATCCTTTGAAAGCTGGTGTGTAGCTCCGGCAAGTCCATCCCGAGCAGCCCGGATATATGCATCCGCAGGGTTGAGGGCATTGAACACATCTTCGGTAAAACTTGGATCGCGCATGGCCTCCTTCCGCTGCTGATAGACCATCGCGCTCTCCACTTAGGAATTGGTGACGGATACATTATCTGAATCCTCGTGGAGGTGACGATCCGGCATGGCACCCATATCAACCCTAGCCCTTGTGGCAGGATCCAGGGCCGGATTGGCTGATACATGGCCGACGAGACCTCCGAATACAGTCCGATGTGCACTCCTCCTGAAATATAGCACAATGGAGCACATCATAATCCAGCCTATTTGTTGAGTGTAGGTCGAAAATTATACCTCTTCGGTGAACGAGGGGGGTCGGCAGTTTCACCGCCCGCCTTTCTTTTCAAAGGATCGCCCTGCGCGAGCGTCGCCTTCTTGGAGGACGCCTTCGATACGGTTTGGCAGGACGAGCGCCGCCCCTTCGGAGCATGAGATAGTGCGGTGGGTGAGGCGCAACGGGAAAGCTCTTGTTGAAAAGATGTCTCCTGGGCACTTACGTGGGAGGATGGGAGAGGGCCGGGATAATCGGCTGTGATGGCTACTTTTGTGCCGTCATAGCTCGCCTGATAAAAGACCCCCCCTTAAGCTCTATAAATATATCTGGATCCTCTTCAAATCCAGGATCCAGGTCTCGAATATGGTCCTCCAGGTGCAGAGCGGGA
This sequence comes from Triticum aestivum, assembly GCF_018294505.1. Taxonomy (NCBI): domain Eukaryota; kingdom Viridiplantae; phylum Streptophyta; class Magnoliopsida; order Poales; family Poaceae; genus Triticum; species Triticum aestivum. The sequence continues at coordinate 145,222,794 of NC_057798.1, forward strand.
CTATGGATTCCCGTGAGGACCTTTCTCCATTCCTGTTAAAAATAGTCGGATTAAGTTCAACTAAGCACGACTCAGGAAGAGGATTGAATAAGGCTACTGATCGAGGGCTCACCCAGGTAGCAGGGTTGTACATGGAAAGACCTTCTCAGCATTTAAGGCGAGTAAAATCTTCTTTCTCCCTTTTGTAAAGATTAGCCAACATGGCGGCCAGGGCAGCAAAGTTGTCCGGACCCTTGCGCCCGCAGCGTGATGCGTCATCCTCCCCATTGTAATGCCACATCGGGAGTCCTCTGGATTGGACTGTCTGAATGCCTCGCGTTATTGAAATTGCCGTTACCTCAATTATAGATAGTCTGGATTGGGAGAGTACTTTTATCTTGCTCATTAGCTTCTTAATCTCCGCACTATCTTCCTCCTTGAGGCTTCGAGGGCGCCAGCTGGTGCGCTTCTTTAATGGAGCGTTGGAAAATTTAGGAAGACCCCGTCGGATCGGGTCTGGGAGAACAACATCTTCAATATAAAACCATTCTAAGGGCCACTCTTCGGATGCCTTCTTTGGAGTGCCGGACAAGTATCCTGTCCCGACGACACGCCATACTTCGGCACTGCCCACCTCAAATATAGATCCCTTTTGGGAGCGAGGGACGAGGTAGAAAAGTTTCTTCCATAACTCAAAATGGGCCTCGCAGCTTAGGAACAACCCGCAAAGAGCGACGAAGCCTGCGATGTGCAGAATGGAGCCCGATGTAAGATTGTGTAGTTGGAGGCCATAATACTCTAGGAGACCTCGGAGGAAAGGGTGGATTGGAAACCCAACACCTCTTAATAGGAAGGAAAGAAGCACACTCGCTCCCCTTCAGTAGGATTGGGAAAGTTTTCCGCCAGGGCTTTGCCATTGATGGAAGTTAACCCCGCCCGAACAGGGACTAGATCCACGGGAGGGAGATACCCTTTCGTCTAAAGCTTGGTCAGCTGGGCGTGGGATACCGAGCAGCTCTCCCAATCGCCTTTTTGAGGGCCGTGGGGGCGTGAGGAAGAACTGGGAATGACAGCCATGTTTGCATGGTTTTCTATGGAAAGCTCTAAGGATTTTTCGCCTGGTGTGGAATGGCATCAGAGATCCAATATCCTTAAATAGACGCCTTCCCTACGAAGTTAGGTTGTTGTTTGTAAAAACACTTGGACCCTTCATATTCGTCTGACACATGGAAGCCGAGGCGACCTTGGTGCATAAGCTGAAGGGTATGATATTTAATGTAAAACCAAAGCTGTCTGAAGTATCATGGAGGACCCACCTTACAAAGCCAGAGATATGAAGCCGGATACTGCGTCGTCATTGAAAAGACAAATACAGTTCTTTTGCTAAAATTACTTTGGAGTATTCGGAGGAGGAGGAACCTGCCTTGCAATGCCAAAGATGATCTGCGCGCCGGACACGTCGTCATTGAAGCCTGGTTTGGGGGCTACTGAGGGAGTCCTGGATAAGGGGGTCCCCGAGCATCCGGGCTATGTGACATGGGCCGGACTGATGGGCCATGAATATACAAGATTGGAGGCCTTCCCCCGTGTCCGGACGGGACTCTCCTTTGCGTGGATAGCAAGCCTAGCGTTCGGATGTGAAACTTCCTTTCTCTGTAAACTGACTCTGTACAACCCTAGCCCCCCTAGTGTCTATATAAACCGGAGGGTTTAGTCCGTAGAGATCATCATCAGAATGCATACAGGCTAGACATCTAGGGTTTAGTCATTACGATCTCGAGGTAGATCAACTCTTGTAACCCTTATACTCATCAAAGTCAATCAAGCAGGAAGTAGGGTATTACCTCCATCGAGAGGGCCCGAACCTGGGTAAATATCGTGTCCCCTACCTCCTGTTACCTTTGATCCTCAGACGCACAGTTCGGGACCCCCTACCCGAGATCGGCCGGTTTTGACACCGACAGTCTTTACAACACAACTAGGGATCCGCTCCTTTGTTTTCCGAGTTACATATCCACGCTCGACACGTAACTAGGGGTCATCTCTTTATTGCCCTAGTTGTAATTTCACCCCTAACATGTTAATTTTCTCTCATTTACAAGTTCACACTCGACAGGCAATTGGAGGTGGCTCTTTTTCCTAGTTCAAACTTTACCGTAGAACGCAACTAGGGAGACACCTTTTTTGTCCCAATTGCAACTCCACCCCGACATGTAATTAGGGGGGGGGGGCTTTTTTCTTCTCCTAGTTGCAAGTCCACCCTCCACACAATGGGACTGACTCATTTTTGTCATATTTGCAAGTCTTACTAACTACATCCCTGACATGCAATGGTGTGGTCTGTCTTTTTTATCCCAGTTGCAAGTCCATCATCATTACACAACTGGGACCCGACCAATGTTGTCCCAATTGCCACTCCACCCTCGACTAGCAACTAGGGCTTGTAGTAGTGTAGTTGCCCTAGTTGCAGGTCCACTTTTGACTCACAACCAGAGGCTTATAGTAGTTGTAGTTGCCTCAGTTGCAAGTCCACCATCCACTTGCAATTGGGGATTATAGTAGTGTAGTTGTCCCAGTTGCAAGTCCACCCTCGACTCATAAGTGGGGGCTTGTAGTAGTTGTAGTTGCCCCCATTTGCAAGTCCACCATCGACTCGTAACTAGGGGATTTTTTGTGGTTTTAGTTGCCCTAGTTGTAAGTCCACCATGGACTTGCAACAGGGGGCTTGTAGTAGTGTAGTTGCCCTAAATGCAAGTCCAACCTCGACTCACAATCGGAGTCTTTTGTACTAGTATAGTTGCCCTAGTTGTAGTGTTGGGGACGTAGTAATTTCAAAAAAATTCCTACACACACGCAAGATCATTGTGATGCATAGCAATGAGAGGGGAGAGTGTTGTCCACGTACCCTCATAGACCGTAAGTGGAAGCGTTATGACAACGCGGTTGATGTAGTCGTACGTCTTCACGATCGACCCATCCTAGTACCGAAAGTATGACACCTCCGCGATCTGCACAAGTTCGGCTCAATGATGTCCCACGAACTTTTGATCCAGCAGAGTGTCGAGGGAGAGCTTCGTTAGCACGACAGCGTGATGACGGTGATGATGAAGCTACCGGCGCAGGGCTTTGCCTAAGCATTACGATGATATGACCGAGGTGGATTATGGTGGAGGGGGGCACCGCACACGGCTGTAGACAATCAACTTGTGTGTCCTAGGGTGCCCCCTGCCCCCGTATATAAAGGAGCAAGGGGGAGGCCGGCCGACCCTTGGGGCACGTCAGGAGAGGAGGAGTCCTCCTCCTAGTAGGAGTAGGACTCCCCTTTCCTACTCCTACTAGGAGGGGGAAAGGAAGGAGGAGAGGGAGAAGGAAAGGGGGGCTCCCCCCCTTCCCTAGTCCAATTCGGACCAGAGGGGGAGGGGGCGCGCGGCCTGCGCTGGCCGTCCCTCTCTTTCTCTCTCCACTGAGGCCCATGTGGCCCATTAGTTCTCCCGGGGGGGTTCCGGTAACCCCCCGGCACTCCGGTTTTCTCCAAAATCACCTGGAACACTTCCGGTATCCGAATATAGCCGTCCAATATTTCAATCTTTATGTCTCGACCATTTCGAGACTCCTCGTTATGTCCGTGATCACATACCGTACTGCAAACTATATTCGGTACATCAAAACACATAAACTCATAATACCGATCATCACCAAACGTTAAGCGTGCGGACCCTACGGGTTCGAGAACTATGTAGACATGATAGAGACACGTCTCCAGTCAATAACCAATAGCGGAACCTGGATGTTCATATTGGCTCCCACATATTCTACGAAGATCTTTATCGGTCAAACCGCATAACAACATACGTTGTTCCCTTTGTCATCGGTATGTTACTTGCCCGAGATTCGATTGTCGGTATCTCAATACCTAGTTCAATCTCGTTACCGGCAAGTCTCTTTACTCGTTCCATTATGAATCATCCCGTAACTAAATCATTAGTCACATTGCTTGCAAGGTTTATAGTGATGTGCATTACCGAGAGGGCCCAAAGATACCTCTCCGACAATCAGAGTGACAAATCCTAATATCGATCTATGGCAACTCAACAAGTACCATCGGAGACACCTGTAGAGCACCTTTATAATCACCCAGTTACATTGTGATGTTGGTAGCACACAAAGTGTTCCTCTGGTATTTGGGAGTTGCATAATCTCATAGTCATAGGAACATGTATAAGTCATGAAGAAAGCAATAGCAATATACTAAACGATCAAGTGCTAAGCTAACGGAATGGGTCAAGTCAATCACATCATTCTCTAATGATGTGATCCCGTTAATCAAATGAAAACTCATGTCTATGGCTAGGAAACTTAACCATATTTGATTCAACGAGCTACTCAAGTAGAGGCATACTAGTGAAACTCTGTTTTGTCTATGTATTCACACATGTACTAAGTTTCCGGTTAATATAATTCTAGCATGAATGATAAACATTTATCATGATATAAGGAAATAGAGATAACAACTTTATTATTGCTTCTAGGGCATGTTTCCTTCAGTCTCCCACTTGCACTAGAGTCAATAATCTAGATTACACAGTAATGATTCTAACACCCATGGAGTCTTGGTGCTGATCATGTTTTGCTCGTGAGAGAGGCTTAGTCAACGGGTCTGCAACATTCAGATCCGTATGTATTTTGCAAATTTCTATGTCTCCCTCCTTGACTTGATCACAGATGGAATTGAAGTGTCTCTTGATGTGCTTGGTTCTCTTGTGACAAAAGATTTTCATTGGACCCGATGCACTAGGTATGACACCTAGATCGGATATGAACTCCTTCATACAGATTCCTTCATTTGCTGCTTCCAAAGCAGCTATGTACTCCACTTCACACGTAGATCCCGCCACGACGCTTTGCTTTGAACTGCACTAACTTACAGGTCCACCGTTCAATATAAATATGTATTCGGTCTGTGACTTAGAGTCATCCGGATCAGTGTCAAAGCTTGCACCAACGTAACCATTTACGACGAGCTCTTTGTAACCTACATAAACGAGAAACATATCCTTAGTCCTTTTCAGGTATTTCAGGATGTTATTGACCGCTGTCGAATGATCCACTCCTAGATTACTTTGGTACCTCCCTGCTAAACTGATAGCAAGGCACACATCAGGTTTGGGACACAACATTTCATACATGATAGAGCCTATGGTTGAAGCATAGGGAACACCTTTCATTTTCTCTCTATCTTCTGCAGTGGTCGTGCATTGAGTCTGACTCAACTTCACACCTTGTAACACAGGCAAGAACCCTTTCTTTGCTTGATCCATTTTGAACTTCTTCAAAACTTTATCAAGGTATGTGCTTTGTTAAAGTCCAATTAAGCGTCTTGATCTATATCTATAGATCTTGATGCCCAATATATAAGCAGCTTCACCGAGGTCTTTCATTGAAAAACTCTTGTTCAAGTATCCTTTTATGCTATCCAGAAATTCTATATCATTTCCAATCAACAATATGTCATCCACATATAATATTAGAAATGCTACAGAGATCCCACTCACTTTCTTGTAAATACAGGCTTCTCCAAAAGTCTGTATAAAACCATATGCTTTGATCACACTATCAAAAATTTATTCCAACTCCGAGATGCTTGCACTAGTCCATAAATGGATCGCTGGAGCTTGCACACTTTGTTAGCATCCTTTGGATCGATAAAACCTTCAGGTTGCATCATATACAACTCTTCTTCCAGAAATCCATTCAGGAATGTAGTCTTTACGTCCATTTGCCAAATTTCATAATCATAAAATGCAGCAATTGCTAACACGATTCAGACGGACTTAAGCATCGCTATGGGTGAGAAGGTCTCATCATAGTCAACTCTTTGAACTTGTCGAAAACCTTTCGCAACAAGTCGAGCTTTGTAGACAGTAACATTACTGTATGTGTTAGTCTTCTTCTTGAATATCCATTTATTCTCGAAAGCTTGCCGATCATCGGGCAAGTCAACCAAAGTCCACACTTTGTTCTCATACATGGATCCCATCTTAGATTTCATGGCCTCAAGCCATTTCGCGAAATCTGGGCTCATCATCGCTTCCTCATAGTTTTTAGGTTCGTCATGGTCAAGTAACATGACCTCCAGAATAGGATTACCATACCACTATGGTGCAGATCTTACTCTGGCTGACCTACGAGGTCCGGTAGTAACTTGATCTGAAGTTACATGATCACCATCATTAGCTTCCTCACTAATTGGTGTAGGAGTCTGATACGTCTCCGTCGTATCTATAATTTTTGATTGTTTCATGCCAATATTATTCAACTTTCATATACTTTTGGCAACTTTTTATACTATTTTTTGGGACTAGCATATTGATCCAGCGCCTAGTGTCAGTTCCTGTTTGTTGCATGTTTTATGTTTTGCAGAAACCCCATATCAAACGGAGTCCAAACGGGATAAAAACGGACGGAGAATTATTTTGGAATATTTATGATTTTTGGGAAGTAAAATCAACGCGAGACGGTGCCCGAGGTGGCCATGAGGCAGGGGGCGCGCCAGCTCCTACTGGGCGCGCCCCTGACCCTCGTGCCCCCCTGTAAGGCGGTTGACGCTCTTCTTTGGCCGCAAGAAAGCTAATTTTTGGAAAAATATCTAGGTGAAGGTTTCAATCCAATCGGAGTTACGGATCTCCGAATATAAAAGAAACGGTGCCAGGGCAGAATCCAAGAACGCAGAAACAGAGAGAGGCGGAGAGACAGATCCAATCTCAGAGGGGCTCTCGCCCCTCCCACGCCATGGGAGCCAAGGACCAGAGGGGAAACCCTTCTCCCATCTAGGGAGAAGGTCAAGGAAGAAGAAGAAGAAGAAGGGGGGGGGGGCTCTCCCCCCTTGCTTCCGGTGGCGACGGAACGCTGCCGGGGGCCATCATCATCACCGCGATCTTCACCAACACCACTGCCATCTTCACCAACATCTCCATCACCTTCCCCCGTCTATATTCAGCGGTCCACTCTCCTGCAACCCGTTGTACCCTCTACTTGAACATGGTGCTTTATGCTTCATATTATTATCCAATGATGTGTTGCCATCCTATGATGTCTGAGTAGATTTTCGTTGTCCTACGTGTGATTGATGAATTGTTACAATTGGTTTAATTTGCTTGTGGTTATGTTCTTGTCCTATTGTGCCCTCCGTGTCGCGCAAGCGTGAGGGATTCCCGCTGTAGGGTGTTGCAATATGTTCATGATTCGCTTATAGTGGGTTGCTTGAGTGACAGAAGCATAAACCCGAGTAAGGGGGTTGTGGCGTATGGGATAAAGGGGACTTGATACTTTAATGCTATGGTTGGGTTTTACCTTAATGATCTTTAGTAGTTGCGGATGCTTGATAGAGTTCCAATCATAAGTGCATATGATCCAAGAAGAGAAAGTATGTTAGCTTATGCCTCTCCCACATAAAACTTGCTATCGGTCTAGTAACGTAGTCAATTGCTTAGGGACAATTTCACAACTCCTACCACCACTTTTCCACACTCGCTATATTTACTTTATTGCTTATTTATCTAAACAGCCCCTACTTTTTATTTACGTGCTCTTTATTATCTTGCAAACCTATCCAACAACACCTACAAAGTACTTCTAGTTTCATACGTGTTCTAGGTAAAGCGAATACTAAGCGTGCGTAGAGTCGTATCAGTGGCAGGTAGGACTTGAGAGAATATTTGTTCTACCTTTAGCTCCTCGTTAGGTTCAACACTCTTACTTATCGAAAGAGGCTACAATTATCCCCTACACTTGTGGGTTATCAAGACCTTTTTCTGGCGCCGTTGCCGGGGAGTCATAGCGTGGGGTGAATATTCTCGTGTGTGCTTGTTTGCTTTATCACTAAGTAATTTTTATTTGTTGTTCTTAGTTGTTTTCTATCTTTAGTTATGGGTAGGAAACACAAAATACCAAAAAATTAGTTGTACCTACTGAACCATTGGTTGAAGAACCACTCAAAATCTATCACACTCCTGAAGCTTTTTATTTGGATCATCTTCGATCCCTTTGTGCTCGTGCTGAAACCCAACTAGCTTAGTTGAGGGCAAATCTTTAGATGAGCATGCTTGTTATGTGCGACACCGTATATCTGAAAAAGGGAAACTTTTACTGGATCAAATTCATCGTTTGCAATGCTATGCTTGGAATTTATGTGAAATATATGATATTACTTGTTGTTCTGAAAACCCTAAGAAACACCTTCCCTACCAATGCTTGTTTAGTGATAATGGAATCGTATCTTCGTATGCTAAGGGTGTTTACAATTACTATGATGTTCAACAAATTGAAGAATTTGTTGCTTTTAAGGGTGCTTATGAAATTGCTTCTTTGATTAAAAAGTATGATGCTACTCTCTACAAATCTGAAAGTTTTGCCATACTTGAATATTGTTATGATAATTATGCTTCTAACACTACTAGGAAAAAGGCTACTAGCAGCGCGGGTAAAATGGCTACTAGCAGCGCGGGTATCCGCGCTACTAGTATCGAACTGCAGCTAATAGTTAGTAGTAGCGCGGGTAAACCCACGCTACTACAAACATTTTAGTAGTAGCGCAGGTGCAAACCCACACTACTAGTAATGAAATAGTAGTAGCGCGGCAGGTTTTTCCCCACGCTACTACTAAAAAGTTAGTAGTAGCCCGGTTTCAAACCCACGCTACTACTAATGAAGTAGTAGTAGCGCGTTTGGTTTTTCCCACGCTACTACTAACTAATTAGGAATTAAAAAAATAAAAGCCACCAATTCCATTCTATGCATACAATTCCAACAACTAAAACAAACACATATTTGCAATAAAGCAGCATCATTACACATCATTACTAATCCAAGATTTATAATAAACCAGCGGCATTAGAGCATATCCTGTAAGAGCATACAGGATTGTCATGGTTTTCAGGCCTTCAATTAAAACACCTACACTTCTTGCCAAGTCACTTACTCCCAGCTAGTGCAAACACAATTACAAGCAAACCAAAATGCATAAAAACACCAAACAGTGGCATCTCTCCAAATGATCTGCTCCCTCTGCATCCTTGCAAGCATCTTCATGATAACCAAATCCATAGAAAAAAGTCAACTTAGCATGTGCTCCCTCTGTCAACTCTCCAGAGTAGATTTTATCCATTGCCCTGGCCATGTTCAAAAAACACTAAATTAAGAATATTTCTACTCTAAATATAGGAGGCATCAGGACAGAAAACAAAAGATGAGCGATATCATATGAGCAGAATAAAAAGGAGTTTGGACCATAGCATGGTTAATAATAAAATATAGTGCTCTAACAAAAGCAAGAATGCAACACGTTGCCCTGTTCCCTTTCAAATATAACAACTTCTCACTAAAGAAGGTAATGCAAAAGCATAGTAATTAAAAGATAGCTGGCATGGAGTTGGCCATTCACATTCAAGTAACCAATTCCATCGTGGGATTGAGGGTTGGAACCATACATCATTAGGTACTGTGATGTGTTACTGTTAGCTGATACAGCAGAGGTCCTTCCCCGTTCTAGTCCCTCTTAATTCTGTTGGTTAAGGTGCAAGATTTTTCACTGACAAATAGAGCATAAGACAGAGAAGCCATGTTAGTCATCTCCATGGTCAAATTTTGTGCTGCAGAGATAATTTACAAGTCCATCAAATGCAGCAAAGGATAACGATAGAGCAATATGAAATCAAACATTGGTCACATGGTTCACAGACCGAACCATACATAACAAAAAGAAGCACTTGGAGTGTAATACACAGTCCATTTGTGCAATGTTGCCCAAGGGTGAAGAAATGCTTACTGGACAGAGCTTCTGCCGGACATGCCTCCAGTCCCCTAAGCTGTTCCTTGAGAGTGTTGAGCTTTTCTTCCATAAAGAGATGCATTAGTAGAATCAATCACTCGCTGTTTCATCAGCATTAATAATTCACAAATCGTAGTGCAGCCCATGGCAACTAATCGTCCGAAAGCTACGCCCTCAACAGGCAGGAATTTCAAGCACAAACAAACTAAGATTTGCAAATTTAACCGGCTCACGACCATCGCTGAACTGGACAGTTGTACTATGCTTCATACATTGGTCCCGTGCATGCGCATCGACCAGCGAGTTCCCGAACAGAAGAGGAACTATGACGGGGAAGGCGCGTACCTCGGTGTGGGATGCTGCCGCTGGCGAGCAAGCGGGCAGAGAGGCAATCTGTCCGCTAGATTCACATATTCAAAGAATCAATCTCTACAATCAGCAGTACTTCTAGATTCACATATTCAACAGATTTTCTAGGGAACGATCTGTCCACCGGGTTCCATTTTAGCTCACATCCATACTTTGACAAATTGTATTTCTTACTTGGTAGCAGAAGCATACTAAGATCATTGCATGATCTTGCTGAAAGTCAGTACAACTTTCCAGTTTAACCAATGGCTGTCCTTGCTGCTAGTTGCTGCAGTAAGGCACTCCTAGCATAATATAGTTTCTAGAATCATCTGCAAAGAGAACGACATTGGTACGATGATGAATTTACAATCTTTAGTCTTAGCCAACACAAAATACAACCTTTACAACCTTAAAATATAATAATTGTTCTTTCCTGAAGTTGTGCATCCTTCTAGCTCTATATCCTAATTTTCTAAGATGTCTTCTAGTTCTAGACATAGGAGATTTTTGTTTAATCCTTTTAGAAATCTATACTACTACAAATGGTCAATGAAAATTATTTTAATTGACTTCCTTATATATCACCAGGACCCCAATTTTTTTTGAGTTGACAGCTTTAATTTAACATGGCTTGGCAGAGTTCACAAACAATCTCACATGGATGTTTTCGTCGTCGCATTTGACACCGGTTGTCTTGAAGCTATCCAACGACAGCCTGGTCTTCTCGGCCTTGGCGATCGATGCCCCCCGACCTGCAGTTATCTAAAAACCTCAACAATTGTATCTGATTCTGAAGGTTTTGCGTACCATTTGGAACATCACTGACACTGATAAATACATGTACTATTGTGGACATTTGTTGGAGAACTTGCAGCTCACCTGATCGAGCCACCGACACTGGCAGGAATGTATGCCTCGCACTTATCCTGGTCGAAACAAGCAACCTGATACATTGACCACAAGTATCTCTTGGTAAACTAAAGACTGAAGCAACAAAAGAAACACATACAAGTTACAAACATGGTCCATGGAAAATTCAGGTTTGGACGGCGAGCCGGACGCCCCGACGCTCCGCGGCCTTGCGGAGGAAGGAGAACCACAACAGCAGCTGGGCGCCATGGCATCCCTCGAAGCCGCAGCCGAAGTTGCGGCCGAAGCCGTTGAGCAACCTGTGGGCCGACTCCCTGACCTGGCTCGTCTCCTCCAGCAAGTTGTAATCTCCATGCAGAGAAAACAGGGGACGGACAGTCAGCATGGATGGAGGCCACGGCGAGTGAGGGACTGGACCGGAGGTCGAGGGACGAATCTGTCAGCGGAGAGGAGCTGGTTGCTGTCGAACTGGGCGAACGGGACGGGGACAGTGCGGGGGCGCTTGCCGGAGCAGGAGGTGCGGCGCTTGTGGGCCTGCACGCAGGGGAGGCTGCAGGTGAGGCGGGAGCAGCCCGAGCACCGGTACTTCCACGGCTGCTCTCCGCACTCCTGGCACAGGGCGCCCTTCTCCCCGCCGCCGCCGGAGTCGGAGGCGGCAGCGGCGCTGGGGGGCGGGCCCTGCGCGGGTGGCTCCCCCTCCATGGCGGGTTGGGACTTGGGAGAGGAGGAGAGGAGGTGGGAGCGGAGATGGGATTGGGGATCTGGATCGGGCGTTGAGTGTTTTTTTTTGAGACATGGCGTGGGATGGTTGGTGGGGTGGGAGCAGATGCAGGTGGTAGCGTGGGGTTTATGACCCGCGCTACTACTATTGACTTAGTAGTAGCGTGGGTTTATAACCCGCGCTACTACTACGGCTGGTCCCGGGAGGCACGATGGAAAGCACTTAGTAGTAGCGAGGGGTAAAAACCCGCGCTACTACTATCAACTTATTAGTAGCGAGCTTTTGTCAAGCTCGCTACTGCTAATTAGCAGTAGCGTTTGTTTTTAAACCGCGTTGCTGCTAAGATTCTATGTATAAGGTTTTCCCTAGTAGTGTAATGCCTATGTTAAACCATACATTGAGGACTTCTCCGCTGTCCAAGAAGAGACTAATATTTTTTAGGAGTCTATGGAAGAAGAAATTGATGAAACTGTGAGCTCATTGGATGGAAAAGATGATGAGGAGAGCGAAGAACAAAAGGAGGAAGAGCGGATTAGCTACCCGTGCCCTCCTTCTAATGAGAGTAACTCTTCAACTCATACATTGTTTAATTCCCCTTCGTGCTTACCGAAGGATGATTGCTATGATGATTGTTATGATCCCGTTGATTCTCTTGAAATATCCCTTTTTGACGATGCTTGCTATGCTTGTGGCCAAGATGCCAATATGAATTATGCTTATGGAGATGAACTTGCTATAGTTCCTTATGTTAAACATGAAATTGTTGCTATTGCACCCATGCATGATAGTCCTATTATATTTTTGAATTCTCCAAACTACACTATATCGAATAAGTTTGCCCTTATTAAGGATTATATTGATGGGTTGCGTTTTACTACTACACATGATGATTTTGATAGATATAATATGCATGTGCTTGCTGCTCCTACTTGCAACTATTATGAGAGAGGAACTATATCTCCACCTCTCTATGTTTCAAATATGATAAAATTGCAAGAAATTGCTTATAGTATGCATTGGCCTTTACTTGGTGTGCGTGAATTGTTCTTTTATGACATGCCGATGCATAGGAAGAGAGTCAGACTTCGTCATTGCTTGATGTGTGTTATTTTGTGCTCACTACTAAATCACAAATCATTGTTAATTAAAATTGTCTTTGATATACCTTGGGATCCGGGTGGATTCATCACTTGAGCACTATATGCCTAGCTTAATGGCTTTAAAGAAAGCGCTGCCAGGGAGACAACCCGGAAGTTTTAGAGAGTCATTTATTTCTGTTGAGTGCTTTTATATAGTTTAAAAACAAAAAAATAAATAGGGGAACCTAAAAACTTTTTAAAAAGGAAAGTGAAAGTGAGAAAGACAAGCATTGTTGAAGTGTGAGAGCTCCTTGAACTTTGTTCATGCTCACAGAAACTTTGTGAATCTTAATTACAGAAACTTTTCATCAAAAATAATTATCCCCTTGTATAATTCCATCGTATTATAAAAATAATGTGCTAGGGTTTGCCTTTAGGATGTTTACATTGCTTGTTGGTTTGTGCGGTGTAGGACAGAAACTTTGGCTGTAGTGCGCGATTTTACATTTTTTACTAGAGCGTCAATGGTTCTGATTATTTTTGCACTGTCTTGCTGTACAAATTGTTTATTTTTACTAATTTTTGTAGAATTTTTGGGGTACCATAAGTATGGTGGATGTTCAGATTGCTACAGACTGTTCTGTTTAAGACAGATTCTGTTTTTGATGCATAGTTTGCTTGTTTTGATGAAACTATCAATTTCTATCAGTGGATTAAGCCATGGAAAAGCTATATTACAGTAGACACAATGCAAAAATAAAATATGAATTGGTTTGCAATAGTACTTAGAGTAGTGATTTGCTTTATTATACTAACGGATCTTACCGAGTTTTTTGTTGAATTTTTATGTGGATGAAGTGTTTGATCGAGGAGGTCTCGATATGAGGAAAAGGAAGAGAGGAAAAAGCTCAAGCTTGGGGATGCCCAAGGCACCCCAAGTAAATATTCAAGGAGACTCAAGTGTCTAAGCTTGGGGATGCCCCGGAAGGCATCCCCTCTTTCTTTAACAAGTATCGGTATGTTTCTGGATTTGTTTCGTTCATGCGATATGTGCAAGTCTTGGAGCGTCTTTTGCATTTAGTTTTCACTTTTCTTTTATGCACCATGCTAGTATGAGATAGTCCTTGGTTGATTTATAGAATGCTCATTGCACTTCACTTAAATCTTTTGAGTATGGCTTTATAGAATGCTTCATGTGCTTCACTTATATCTTTTGAAGTTTGGATCGCCTGTTTCTCTTCACATAGAAAACTGCCATTTGTAGAATGCTCTTTTGCTTCACTTATATTTGTTAGAGCATGGGCATATCTGTTGTAGAAAGAATTAAACTCTCTTGCTTCACTTATATCTATTTAGAGAGATGACAGGAATTGGTCATTCACATGGTTAGTCATAAAATCCTACATAAACTTGTAGATCGTTGAATATGATATGTTTGATTCCTTGCAATAGTTTTGCGATATAAAGGTGGTGATATTAGAGTCATGCTAGTGGATGACTATGGATTAGTAGAAATACTTGTGTTGAGGTTTGTGATTCCTGTAGCATGCACGTATGGTGAACCGTTATGTGATGAAGTCGGAGCATGATTTATTTATTGATTGTCTTCCTTATGAGTGGCGGTCGGGGACGAGCGATGGTCTTTTCCTACCAATCTATCCCCCTAGGAGCATGCACGTAGTACTTTGTTTTGATGGCTAATAGATTTTTGCAATAAGTATGTGAGTTCTTTATGACTAATGTTGAGTCCATGGATTATACGCACACTCACCCTTCCATCATTGCTAGCCTCTTCAGTACCATGCATTGCCCTTTCTCACCTCAAGAGCTGGTGCAAACTTCACCAATGCATCCAAACCCCATGATACGATACGCTCTATCACACATAAGCCTCCTTATATCTTCCTCAAAACAGCCACCATACCTACCTATCATGGCATTTCTATAGCCATTCCGAGATATATTGTCATGCAACTTCCATCATCATCATATACATGACTTGAGCATTCATCGTCATATTGCTTTTCATGATCGTAAGATAGCTAGCATGATGTTTTCATGGCTTGTCCATTTTTTGATGTCATTGCTACGCTAGATCATTGCACATCCCGGTACACCGCCGGAGGCATTCATATAGAGTCATATCTTTGTTCTAGTATCGAGTTGTAATATTGAGTTGTTAGTAAATAAAAGTGTGATGATCATCATTATTAGAGCATTACCCAGTGAGGAAAGGATGATGGAGACTATGATTCCCCCACAAGTCGGGATGAGACTCTGGACTTTATGAAAAATAAAAGAGGCCAAAGAAGCCCAAATAAAAAAAAAGAGGCCAAAGAAGCCCACCAAAAAAAGAGAAAATAAAAAAAATGAGAGAAAAAGAGAGAAGGGGCAATGTTACTATCCTTTTACCACACTTGTGCTTCAGAGTAGCACCATGTTCTTCATATAGAGAGTCTCTTGAGTTGTCACTTTCATATACTAGTGGGAATTTTCATTATAGAACTTGGCTTGTATATTCCGATGATGGGCTTCCTCAAATGCCCTAGGTCTTCATGAGCAAGCAAGTTGGATGCACACCCACTTACTTTCAGTTTGAGCTTTCATACACTTATAGCTCTTAGTGCATCCGTTGCATGGCAATCCCAACTCCTCACATCGACATCAATTGATGGGCATCTCCATAGCCCATTGATTAGACGTGTCGATGTGATACTTTCTCCCTTTTTGTCTTCTCCACATAACCCCCACCATCATATTCTATTCCACCTATAGTGCTATATCCATGGCTCACGCTCATGTGTTGCGTGAAAGTTGAAAAGGTTTGAGAACATCAAAAGTATGAAACAATTGCTTGGCTTGTCATCGGGGTTGTGCATGATTTGAATATTTGTGTGATGAAGATGGAGCATAGCCAGACTATATGATTTTGTAGGGATAACTCTCTTTGGCCACGTTGTTTTGAAAAGACATGATTGCTTTATTAGTACGCTCGAAGTATTATTGTTTTTATGTCAAATGATAGATTATGCTTTGAATCACTCGTGTCTTAATATTCATGCCATGATTAGACATATGATCAAGATTATGTTAGGTAGCATTCCACATCAAAAATTATCTTTTTTATCATTTACCTACTCGAGGACGAGCAGGAATTAAGCTTGGGGATGCTGATATGTCTCCGTCGTATCTATAATTTTTGATTGTTTCATGCCAATATTATTCAACTTTCATATACTTTTGGCAACTTTTTATACTATTTTTTGGGACTAACATATTGATCCAGTGCCCAGCCAGTTCCTGTTTGTTGCATGTTTTATATTTCGCAGAAACCCCACATCAAACGGAGTCCAAACAGGATAAAAACGGACGGAGAATTATTTTGGAATATTTATGATTTTTTGGAAGTAAAATCAATGCGAGACGGTGCCCGAGGTGGCCACGAGGCAGGGGGGCGCGCCTGCTCCTACTAGGCGCGCCCCTGACCCTCATGGCCCCCTGTAAGGCGGTTGGCGCTCTTCTTTGGCCGCAAGAAAGCTAATTTT